>NW_015172571.1:0-28574 GCF_001447785.1 Gekko japonicus
CGAGTATCGCGGGTCCCCCTCTTGTGTTAGTATGTTTCAATATTGCCAATATGAACTGATAGGTTATCTAGGGCAGTATGCTATTCAAAAGGAAAATTAAAAGATTCTTTTTTGTTTGCTCAACTTAGCGGGAATAATAAGGTGGAGCGTAGTAATAGGATACTTTGTTTATATTAAGTAACATGATTGATACTTCTGTATTGCTGGAATGGGGAAATGAAATGAAAAAATGTATTTGTATTCTTGTTGATTTGGTATAAATGTATGAAACAGGCTTATATTGTTAAAACCCAATAAAAATATTGCTCAACAAACAAACAAACAAACAATACCTGTCATTTTATTCTCAATCCCTTTTCCAATAATCCCTAACATAGGATTTGCCTTTTTCGCCAGTGTAGCGCACTGTGTTGACACTGCCATTGGGCTATCCACCACGACCCCACTACAATATTTTTCTCTCACAGTCTCAGCAAGTTCAGACCCCATCAGCATACACTTGCAGTTGAGATTTTTTGTCCTGATGTGCATTACACTCAGCGACAGTGAACTTCTCAGGACAGTAGAACGGCAATTTGCCTGAGGGTTCCAGTGCAAAGATGGACCTTCAGCTATATGTTTTAAGCAGACTTGTGTGAGTGAGTTCAAACCAAACAACATCTGTACAGGAAACTGATCTTTATTACTCAGCATGGAATATTCTCCTGTGCTTTTCCAGGCTTCTTGGAACCATCTGGGCCTGTCCTTAAGGAGCAGGAAGTCCATCAGTTACCTATAACCAACATAGGAATACGATGTGGTCAAACTGCAATGTGGGCTGAAGAAGAGACCTGTGTAGAAATCACACTTACAGTCGGAAGGAATGGCAAGAAATCACGAGGGTGAGCTTTCAGTGAAAAGGTTCTCTTGAATGAGCACTTCCCAATGGCCCTGTGTTTAAGGAGCTTCTCCCATTTAAAAATGCTTGTTACTTACTCTGGAACACTCCAGAGCAGTGAACAGTGGGGTCCGATCTGGAAATGTCTCCACAAATGCCATAAGACTGGGATGGCACCCCACAAAGGACCATCTGGGGGTGGAAAGTGCCGTCAAGTCACAGCTGACTTGTGGCAAACCGTCATAGGGTTTTAAAGGCAAGAGACAAACAAAGGCCGTTGGCCACTGCCTGCCTCTACAGAGCAACCCTGGACTTCCTTGGTGGTCTCCCATCCAAGTACTAACCAGGGCTGACCCTGCTTAGCTCCTGAGATCTGATGAGATTGGGTCAGCTTGGGCCATCCAGGTCAGGGCAAGAACCATCTGTACAGCTGGTTTGACCAGAGAAAGAAAAACCAATTTAGGAGGTCTGGAAAAGATTTAAGAATCTTAGGACTGCTGAACTAATTTGCTTTGGGACCAGTTCTTGTATGTGTGGACATGCTTGCTGCCAATTCAGTCAGTAAGATGCGTAAGTAAACAGCCCCAACCACTGAGGGAAGGATCATGAAACAATATAAGCCAAGCCAAATTTTTTAGAAACATTTCTCTCAGGAGATATCAGCCGCTCCCTGACCAACCCAAAGTAGACCTCATGAATCTAAAAGCTGAACTCACTTGGCTGTGCGACATTCAAAACCTGTGTTTCCCAGAAACCACAATGTTGGGCAGGTGATTTCTGTAGAGCTTGGGGTGGTTGTGTTCTAAGGAAGAAGAAGTTCTGCTCTGTGGTATTGTAGAGTGGCCACTGAACCTCATTGGTGCTTACCCCATTAGGATTCCTGTGAAGAGAATGGAGAAAAAATCTCAATGCAGTACAGGGCAAGGTCCTGTGTGAACTATGTACCATATTGAAACTATTCATTTGTTTTATGCTCAGCCCTGGTGGGAAGTTTACAATACTCATACCTGGTTTTCCTGTTAAACGTTTATGTGTTTTTATTGAAGTATTTTATTATTTTAAATGTTATTTTTAACTTCAAAAGATTTTCATGTTTGCCGCCTTGGGAGCCCTAATTAGCTGGTAAAGTAGCATAAAAATGTTTTGATTGATTAATTAAATCTTAGTAATGGAAACAATGAATTACATTACACTTGAATCAAGTACACCTTAGGCTGTGGTCAGATGTGCCATTTGGCATGGAGGGGAAGCACCCCTATTACCTCTGGTGGAATTTGACTCAAAGTCATGCAATCACACATCCCGTTGTGCTGTGTGATCAGACGCCACCTTCGGGTAAGTGAGAGGGGTTTTTTTGCCTTTTGTTTCCCATGTGCATAAACGAGGAAGTGAACCCCCCATGGAGGGTTCCCCATGGAGTATGCAGTTATGCGCATACTGCTAAGCAAAGGGGGGGGGAAACGGAACTAAGTAGGGATGGAATGGGCAGACCCGACGGCTTGAGTGTGTGCTGGAGCGATTAGATGGGGGAAGGGTGCGGAGGAATGTTGGGGGTGGGGCTCCCCCCACTAGACAGCTGGCTGGCATCTGAGGGAAGCCCCAAGAAACAGAGGATCCCCCACCCCCACCTGCAAGACTGGCATCCCTACCTAGAATTATGACTGATCTCCAGTCTACAGAGCTTAGTTCCTCTGGAGAAAATTGCTTCTTCGTAGCGTGGGACTCTATGGCAGAATATTCCACTGAGGTCCCTCTTCTCTCCAGACCCTGCCCTCCCTCAACTCCACCCCTAAATCTCCAGGAATTTCCCAAAGTGGCGCTGGCAACTGTACTGCACTACCAGATTTCTAAAAGGTTAGCAACATCAACGCCTGCACCATGAGAATAGAGACTTCAGCAGCTCCAGCAGCCTGTAACAGCTCCAGCAGCAACCTACAATGATCAGGTTGCAGAACTTACCCACACGAAGCTGCGACCAGTGTTCCCTCTAAGGTGAGTTAGTGTGAGCTAGCTCACAGTTTTTTAGCCTCTGGCTCACACATGTTTGTCTTAGCTCAGGAAGGATGGCTCCAGAGCAAACTAATTTATGTAGTACCCAAATAGCTCACTCACAACTTTAATGCCAGTAGCTCACAAAGTAAAATTTTTGCTCACAAGACTCCACAGCTTAGAGGGAGCATTGTGCCTATGCAGTGTGGGCCATTGCTTACTTGATCTCCTATGAGTGAGCTTTCCTCACAATAAACATGTGCCTGGTGGAAGATACCAAGATTCATCAGACCCCGTGGGTAGCCCTCTGGCCAATTATTGTGTCGTTTCTGTGTTGCTTTCTGGTGGAAATTTGATTGTGGGGTGGTGTGTGGCTGAATACAGTGAGTCATATTGGTGAAAGAACTGGTAGGCATTTTCTCACCCTTACTCAATGGTTTTAAACCAAAGGGCATGCCTGTGGTAGAGAGCAGAAGGCCACGAGAGGAAAAGGGGATGCCTTACCCATGTCTAGCAAACTCTGCCCAGTATCGCTGCACCCTGCGGCTTAACGCAGCCTCCTCCTCTGTGCATGTTTGGTTGGCAGCCAGGACTGTCTTAAAAGTGCCAAATATGTAAGGCAGTTCAGCACCATGGGGTGCCCCAAACCACTCAGGCCAAACAGATCCCGAGGTGTGCTGTGTGAAGTAGTAAGTGTACACAGGACTCCCAGCTTCGGTCAACTTTGCAGCAATTTCTGCTGAGGGGCATACGGAGAAGTAATCACTACTGGACTGCACCATGACCGAGCGGTAGGATGTGGGGCCATGGACCTCTTTGCTGTATTCCTGCACCACAGCCTCAACAACGTTTTCTGTGGCCCCTCGTACCATCCTCTTCACACCCTCCACCAGCTGCTCCCTAGTTATTAGCACATCTTTGACATCTGGAAAAGTGTTCGACATGTACAAAGCCCATTCGTCGGAAGTAGTGCCAATGAGAACGGCTTTGTTTGGAATGCACCCAGTATCCAGAAGTGTCTGCAGGTCCTTGGGAAGGAACTCTCCATCAGTGGTGGGCGTGAAGGGAATGTACAGAAGCATCGTATTATTCAATGCAGATAACTCATACTGAGTGAAACCCCCTACTTCCTTTCTCTGCAGGCATGTCACCACATCAGCGCCATCATCTTGAGTACAGCCCAGCTTTTGGGCCAGATCAAGGGCTCTCTGTTTGGCCTCCTCAGGACTTATCCAAGCCCAGACAGCATTCATAGTTCCACTTTGCATCACAGCCCGGGCAAAAAGGGGCTGGCTTTCTGGGGAGAGGAGATGGAAACCCACCAAGGCTCCTCCAGCACTATGTCCGAAAATGGTCACCCGCGTGGGATCTCCTCCAAAGGCCAAAGGCAGCCCCATGTAGAGGGCATTACAGTAGTCTAACCTCGAGGACACCGTCGCATGGATCACTGTAGCCAGGTCATCGTGGCCGAGGAAGGGAACCAACTGCCAAATCAGCCTAAGATGATAAAATGCCAATCTGGCAGTGGCTGCCACCTGGGCCTCCATCATTAAGGAGGGATCCAGGAGCACTCCCATCTCCTAACCTCCAACACTGGCACCAACGGCGCCCCATCGAAGGTTGGGAGAGGGAGCCCCAACCCCGGTCTGCACCGACTCAGGCACAGGACCGTCGTGGGTTTCAGCCAGCTCAGCCTGAGCCACCCAGCCACGGCCTGTAGTGCCCAGTTCAGATCTTCTGGGTTGGAGCCCGATAAGCCGCTCAACATCAGATAGAGCTGGGTGTCATCAGCATATTGATGGCAACCCAGGCCAAACCTCCTGGCAATCTGGGCGAGAGGGCACATATAGATGTTAAACAACATCGGGGAAAGCACTGCCCCCTGAGGCACACCACATTAAGGTGGGTGCCTCCAGGACTCCTGTTCCCCTATCGCCACCCTCTGTCCCCGACCTTGGAGAAAAGAGGCAAGCCATTGAAGAGCAAGCCCCTGTATTCCCGCGTCGGCAAGGTGGTGGGTCAGCAACTGGTGGTCGACTGTGTCAAACGCAGCTGACAGATCTAACAACAACAGTGCCACCACACCGCCTCGATCCAGATGCCTCCGAAGGTCGTCAGTAAGGGCAACCAGTACTGTCTCCATCCCATGACCTGGGCAAACGCTGGAATGGAATGGATCGAGGACAGAAGCGTCATCTAGAAAACTCTGAAGCTGTGTCGCCACCACTCTCTTAATCAATTTGCCCAAATGGGGCAAATTGGACTCCGGCCAATAGTTGGCCAATCCAGCCAGGTCCAGAGTTGGTTTTTTCAGGAGAGGATGGACCATCGCCTCCTTGAGTGCCTCAGGGAACCGTCCCTCCAAGAGGGACTTATTGATCATCTCCCTTACGGCACCTCGAAACCCCTTGTGGCCCATTTTAATGAGCCAGGAAGGGCACGGATCAGGGCGGCACATGGTTGGACGCACAGATATAAGGACTCTGTCAACTTCCTCCTGACTGAGCGGGGCCCAGGCCATGCCTCTCTGTTCATCTTACTGGTTCTATTAGCAGTGTTTGACACTGTGGACCATGCCATCTTGTTAAGGGTTCTGCCTTGGAATGGTTTATATTGCACCTTGTGGGCAGCTCTCAGGAGGTAGCCGCTGGAGACCAACTGTCATCCGAGTGAGAACTGTGTCATGGGTTCCTTAGAGATCCATCTTATCTTTCCACCTGTTCAATATCTATGTAAAGCCCTTAGGAGAAATCATTCCTGTATTTGCTGCTGGCTGTCATCAGTATGTTGACGACACCCAGCTTTATGTTCCTTTGTCTAGATGCCGGAGAGATCCTGAAGCAGTGCCTTACAGCTACGGTTAACTGGGTTTAGAGTGAACAAGCTGAAACCGAATCCTGAGAAGACAGAGGTAATGCTGGCTGGGATAGCTGACGTCCTGGGGGACGTTGTGCTCCCCACCAGTGATGGAGTCCAGATGATTCTAGCTGACTCAGTGATGAGCCGAGGAGTTAAAATGGGCCCAGCATTATTACTGGAGAAGTTCATGCAGCTTCAAAAGAAGAGGCCTTCTATCTGCCTCTTTTAGCCCAAAAGATGGCCCCTTACCTTGATTCGGCTGATCATGGCATGCTACGGTTACCTCAAAGCTAGGTTCCAAAATGCACTCTGTATGGGTCTGCCCTTAAAGATAGCTCAGACACTCCAGTTAGTACAGAATACCGTGGCCCAGTTACTGTTGGGCACATGCGTCACACCCATTCTGCAGATACTCCATTAGTTACTGATTATCTACCAAGTTCAACTCAAGGTTCTCGTTATCGCCCAACAAGCCTTAGACCCACGTGCCTGCCAGACCGTCTCTCCTATTACGTTCCTCTCTGACAGCTTTGTGGTGCTGTCCTGCAAATGGAGGAGGTGAACAGCTTGCCTGTTCACGCGAATTCTCAGTGGTGGCCTCTGCCTTGAGGAACAGCCTGCCAAAGGAGGTCAGGAAGGCTCCCACACTTCCGTCATTCCTCAAAACGTCCAAAACCATAATGTTCAACAGGGCATTTTTTTTAAAAAAAACAAAGAGATTAAAGCTATAATAGAATGAACAGTCCCGAATGGCACCTTTATAATGGAATCGGATTGTTGTGGGAACGAAAATGATTATTGTAGGTATCACATGCTTTTACTGCACTGTTTTATACCTTTTCTATATTGTTCGTATTATAGTTTGCCTTAGGTAGCATATGGTTCACATTGTTTCCCAATTCTGTAATCCTAGTCCAGGGGTTCCCAATCTTTTCAAACCTGCGGGCACTTTTGAAATTCTGACACAGGGTGGGGGTGGGCAGAAATACAAAATGGCTGCCACAGGGGGTGGAGCCAACTACAAAATGATTGCTGCAGGAGGAACGAGAAGAAGAGTAGATTTTATACCCCGCTTTTCACTACCCGAAGGAGTCTCAAAGTGGCTTACAATTGCCTTCCCTTCCTTTCCCCACAACAGACACCATGTGAAGTAGGTGGGGCTGAGTGAACTCTGAGAGAACTGCTCTTGAGAGAACAGCTCTCAGAGAACTTTGACTGGCCCAAGGTCACCCAGCTGGCTGCATGTGGAGGAGTGGGGAATCAAACCTGGTTCTCCAGATTAGAGTCCTGCCAATGTTAGCCACTACACCACACTGGAATAAATGAATAAATATTTCACATACACATATGTTATCATCTTAGTTCTGTTCAGACCTTTCTTCCTGTATGTGCTGAGTGGGTGTAGAAGTAGGACTGACATCATCATGCTCATGGGCAGCTCCCTCCAGCAGGGCCCACAACCACTTGTCTCCTGCCCATGCACCTCCCCGTCACTCATCCATGCAGCCTTCCTCCACCCATTGGCTTGCAAGCACTCTGTCACCACGCATGCTCCAAGCTCTCTGCGCTGCCTATCACTGTGTTTTTTGGGGGGGTGGGTGCTGCACGGCAGTGCTTCTGGAGGTCATCTGGCAGAAGTCCCCACTGCACATGACATCCCATGCTGTCAAGGAAAAGGCATGTGGGTGAGTGTGAGCATAGGCACCAGAAGGATGCACTGACAAGGGGGGGTATGCAGATAGGTGGACAAGAGGAGAGGTTTGGGGCAGCTGCCGAGTAGCCAAGGAGGGGAGAGCCTCCCTGGACATTCTCTGCCTGCCCCCCTCAAACCTGGAACCAGCCCTGCATAGAATGGAGCAGGGTTACACACCTGCTTGCCTTGCCCTCTCATCTCCAACTCTGAACTCTACGCAGGGGTCTTTTTGTAGAAAAAGAGCTGCCGGAGCTCATTAGCATAACTCATTAGCATATGCCAAACCCCCTGACATCACCGGAAGTGTGTCATAAGGCCACACCCCCTGACATCACTGGAAGTGTGTCATAAGGCCACACCCCCTGACATCACTGGAACCTCTTGATGACTGTTTTTTGTTTCTTGTCCTTGGCCCTTTTGGTCTGTTGGTTATTATCCAGCTCCCCCTCTTCCTGTCACATCCCGGGATGCTCTTTTGTGAGCGACTGGCATTAAAGCTATAAGTGAGCAATTTGGCTACTGCATAAATTAGTTTGCTCTGGAGGCATCTTTCCTGAATTAAGACAAAAATCGCATATAGATGTTAAATAGCATCGGGGAGAGCACAGCCCCTTGGGGCACACCACACACTAGTGTGTGCCTTTGGGACTGCTGCTCCCCAATGGCCACCCTTTGTCCCCGACCTTGGAGAAAGGAGACAAGCCATTGCATGGCAAGCCCCTGAATTCCCATGTCGGCGAGGCGGTAGGCAAGGAGCTGATGGTCGACCATGTCGAACGATGTCGACAGGTCTAGAAGCAGCACTGCCATCCCGCCCCGATCCAGATGTCTCCGGAGGTCATCCATGAGAGCGACCAGTACTGTCTCTGTCCCATGGCCAGGGCGAAAACCGGACTGGAAAGGATCTAGCATGGAAGCGTCAGGTAATGGAAACTCTGAGAGACTTGTAACTCCCTAAGCTTTAGGATCCTGTCCTATTTTAACATGTATGGAGAGAGGGACAGAGGATTTGCATTTTTACAAATTTCCTTTGGAATCCTTTGCTCAGTCTGGTAGAGTGCTAAAAGTATGTTTGTAAACATTTTCTTTTTAATAAATACTTTATCACCTTGGATGCTGGTAGTGGTTTTCTGTACCACATAAACCTCCACTGTCTCGGACATGCTATTTTAAAAGGAGCACCGGGGAAGGCAGTCAGTTGGCAAGTGGCTATTCCCCCAGGAGTGCACAAGGCAGGAAATGGTCCCCATGGTGACCAGGTGCTGGGCAGTGGGAGACACAGAGGCAAGGCCTCAGAACTGGGAAGGGAAGCTGGGAGTCTTGACCTAGTGGGACATTCCATACGAAGGTCAGGTGGTGGTGCCAAGCTACCCAAGAGTGAAAGAAAAGACCCTTCAGGGATTGAGAAGAATTTAGGAGTGCAGGGCTGAATAGGGTCTGCAAGCCAAAGCCACAATTCTTATAATCACATTTACAACAGTATTTCACTTTTAAGTATGTTAAAATATTGGAATGCAAAATTAGATAGCATCCCTACTCCACACTTCATACAAGAATTGTGATTGTTGCATGTGCGCTGGTGATTCCACATAAACTGTGGAAGATACACATTTGTGGATATTTGCAGCTAATGTGTACCAAACGGGAAAGGGTGGCCCTATTTATTTTATTTATTAATATTTGGATCCCACCCTCCCCGCTTATCAGATGTGCTCCCATATAGACATAATGGGCTTGTGTCTTTTTTACTTAATAAATTTCTGGGTAGGATGACTGGAAGTAACTCCGATGCATATACAATAGTGGTGCATATTTATTAATTTATTTTGAAAATGCATGCTTCACCTTTTAGAGGCTTTACTTCCAGATACTTACTTTCAGAAGCCACTACGGAAGTCATCAGAAGAAGTGGGGGAAGCACCTAGACACTACTCCATCAAGTTGGAACCAACCACACGTGAGAGCATTCCCCCCTACCAGCTTGCACCTTGGATTGTTGAGACCATCAGAGAAAGTGGTAGTAGCAAGGCCCTCCCTGCTGTTTCAGTTTTTAATTTCTGTTACTGAAGCCCACAGATGGAGATGAGGAAGCAGACAGGTATCTGTATATCTGTTCTGGTCCAGCTCCAGTTGAGAATTCACCCACTTTCTAGCTACCAGTGTTCTTCAATGAGGCCTTCAGAGGAAGAGAAAGAAGCAACCCCTCCCTTTGGGATCCCCCTCCTTCCACTTTCCAAGGACCACTTCTGAGATAAAGTGAGAGCCGGCATCAGTAAGGCATACCTCCATCATGCCTAGACCCAACTGACAATGCCCTCTTCCTAGCTTCCAACATCCATTGCTTAGGCCTTCAGCTGAAGATGAGGAGGCATCTGGCCACCCAGCCAGTGTATAGTAACAATTGATTGGCACAGTAATGAGATAATACGGAGAACAAGAAAAAACTGTGAAAAAGTAACGCTTAATATATGTCTTATGTATAATAATATACATAATCATATATTTTTTTCTATGATATTTTTCTATGATTATGTTTATTATTTTTGTTCACTTTTCTATGATTCTTTAAAGACATATATTAAGCGTCACTTTTTCACAGTTTTTTCTTGTTCTCCGTATTATCACCCAGCCAGTGTGCCTGGATCCAGCTGTATCTTTATACAATTCTTAACCTTGTTTTCATGGGTTTCCTATTTTTATGTACAACAGGAATCTAAACGAAATAAATGAATGTATGGTAAGTGATTGCTGCACTAATTGTGAGCTGAAGTGGATGGTGAACACACACAAGAGAGTTCAAGAGTCATTAATTCGTGGTAAGTGACCTTGAGAAGGAAACTTGAAACTTAATGGAGCTTTGGACCCCATTCACGGACCGAATAGTCTCCGCCACCTTCACCAGTCCTCAGGATGAAGAAAAAAACATTTGTATAGAGATTCAAATCACCTCAGAAGGCGAAAAAGAGAGTGTCTCTTGAAAAGCTCCCTGCAACTGTTTAAAAAGTCAGTTGTTAAAGCAAGTGTGGGTTGAGTGAAGCAGAACCATCTAATCAGGTTTGCTGCAACCTTAGTAGTCCCAGATGATTCTCAGAACTTTACAAGTTTGCAAGGGGTGGGAAGGAGGAATCTAAAAGACCATTTTCACACAATAAGCCTGTCAACCGTTGTGTGATTCCTAAATGACTTTCTTTTACTACTGCATTTTTAAGGATGCCAAGATATCAATAGACCTGTCTGAAGTCTTTGCTAAACTGAAATTATGGGAGATGATTTTATGTTCATCTTTACTCTTATGAGGCACAACATAACAGCCCACCCACTTTTTGGCATTATAAATCAGATAGGCTAGCTAGTTAGTGACGACGTTGCTTCTAAAGAAATATCTGAAGAGAAATGTGTATGGTCCCCCCCCCCTTCCTGTGTAGATCGACCAGAGCAATGAATTGCACACAGTAAGCATTTGTGGTCCAATTGCAGACTTCAGGATTTTTTTTAAAAAATCATAATATGCCATTTTAATGAGATTTTGGGGTTCCGATCATCTTTCTGAAACAAAAGAGATGTGTTCAGGGCTGTCCATTGTTTCATTTTTTTTATTACCAAATTTTGCAGAGAGTGCTTTTTCATTGTGGGTTCCTGGACCTTTTGGATCCCTTCAGTTTGTTCATAACTTACTACACTAGCGCACATATAGAAACATTGCACCTCTTCCCCCATCCTGATGTAACTATAAGTATGCTTCAACAAAATTCTGGTGTTTTATTGATGCACAGGAATCCATGTGGGCATCAATGAAACACCACACGCACAAAAAAATCTAGATGTACGTGTCCTTTTTTTTCTGCCGGTGCTCACATGCACATCATTAACATATGCAAATGAACGGAATGATGCTGAGAGTGAACACCACATGCACCAGTTTCAAAATTCATTTTGTACATTTCTTATAGATCAGAATAAAGGAGGAATGACACTCGGAGTGAATTCCCAGAACAATGAAGGAATGGAATCAGAATCTTGTGTGTGTGTGTCTGTGTGTATAGAAGGTCTTCTCAGGGCATTCCTTGGTGCTGAAAAAAAGTGCATTGAATTATCCTCAATGGAAATATGCCTTGCCTTCCCAAAGAAAATTTTCAGCAATGAGAGCTGTTGATAAATATGCTTTTATGTAGACATCCAGCCAACATCTCCATTGAGCCTTTTTATCTGGAGTTGCTGGGAATTGAATCTGGTACCTTCTGCATCGAAAACAGATATTCTACTACTAAACTATGGCCCATCCCCTAATTTACGATTGCAAGTCTCTGTGACAATCACATCTCAAATGTCATGTGTAATTTGGCCCTTAGAATTCTGGCTATTGTCTTGTCAGTCACACAACGGTGCCATTTCAGGATTTACTTGGCAATAAGGACAAAGGGATTGTGAGGATAAAATGCAGGAGGGGAGACAGGTGTTGTCAACCATTTTGAGAGAAAGGTGGGCTAAAAATGTATAAAAAATAAATATCTTGCCTCCTCTGCATTTCCTACATGGTGTCCCTGCTAGCAAGCTTGTACCTGTATCAAGTTTTGTGAAACGTTTAAAGTTTTGAATCATGTCTTAAAAAAAAAATGCCTTGCCTTTTATTCACTGTGCGGTGAGGTCACTAGATTGTCAGTTTTATAGTTATGACTTCAGTCATATGAATCATGCTAACCAACATGAGCGTATGATTTTTTTTAAGCATTTCGCATAATTAATAAATGCCAAAGTAATTCAGTTCAGTGCACTGATGCCCTCACCGCTTGCTTCAGGTATGTTGGCTTTGGTATCAGACAGCAGAAGTCTGAAAAACGAAAGGAACGAAGACTTCACTTTAAATATTCATTTCAAAAGCCTTTGGTAGCTATGGTAAGGTGTAAAAAAAGCAAGCACAGCGTCTTCTTGCCTTATAAATATCAGCAAGACCGGATAAGGCAGACTGCAAAACAGACATAAAGAAAATTATTCCCAGTACATTAAGCCTGACACTTTTATAACTGAAGAGCAGACATTTAAGGTGAGACGATTTTCTAGCTGGTTATTCAAAATGGAGGATTCCACGTTTGTCAGGGGGAAATATAATAAAAAAATACTTTGGCTTTCAAACACGGTTATACAAAGTCACCATTTTTCTGATTTGTGCATTCATTCTCACGCTCTTCAAAGAAAGGCTATTTGTCGTTTAAATGTGTTAGGTGTTTATTTTATCAGCATTATAAAATGCCAGACCTGAGAGATGAGTTCTTTTCTCCGGACAAAATAAGTCACTGTGCAGCTCTCTGGAGCAGTTTCCTTATGAAGGCAAACTACCCATCTGTTTCAAATTCGAGGGGTGTTCTGGGCATAAATCGAAAGAAGTGTACCTGCTTGACTGCAAATGCATAGAGTGCCGGGTGTTCAGATATTTCGGCTATAAGTTATTCCAGTTCAATATCTCCAGAATTATAATTGCGGGGCAGCATGGACCATCTCTTGGCTGCGAAGCTGCCTAATGCTTTTAGAGCCGAACACTTGAGAAGGGGAAATGGTCTTATAGGGACTGATTAGCCAGTTGTCGAACTGAAAATGGGTTTGGAAAACTGAATTATGCTCAATTATTCTCTTGTTGAGGAGCAGAGTTCAGTGCTCTTTCATACTTACTACTGTGACACAGGAGTACGCCCTGTGGCTTCTTCCCATGCCACCATTGTGTCCATCTGGCCCAAGGAGCCACGTGTGTTAGACCATCTCAAAGGTTCTTTTATGGTTGCCAGGTCCCAGTGGGGGTTCCCCCTCTTTTGGGGGCTTTGATCCACTACTGGCCAGCTGGTGGGCAGGGGAAGCCCCACCCCCTAACAGGGACATCGTGTGGCAACACTCTGGTTTTGGGGCAAACTCTACGGTTTCGAAGGCAAAAACCCATAGAGTTTTGCCCCCAAACCAGAGCATCACACATGATGTCGCCAACATGATGTTACGTCCGGGTGACATCATTGCATCGGGGAACACCTCCAAATCCCCTGACCATGCCAGGTGAGGGGACCTCGTTGTCAATTTAAATCAGGCATTTAAAGGACCGTACGCTAGTCAAGACTCTCATACTGTGTAGTGGTATACAGAAAAGCCCTAAAACAAAGGAGTCCTAAGAAAGAAATCTTTAGATCTAGCCTGTTTTTTATAAGATTTTTTATAAGATTTCTTTCTTAGGATTCCTTTGTTTTAGGGCTTTTCTGTATACCACTACACGGTAATGAGAGTCTTGACCAGCATATGGTCCTTTAAATGCCTGATTGAAATTGACAATGAGGAAGCTTTAGTGGATGCACCTGTTGGGAAGGTGAGGGGACCTGGCAACCCTGGGTTCTTTCAACCTCAAATGTTAATTACCTGGGTATAAGCCACAGTGCTGCACTCAATTTGCCAGCAAATTTGGAAAACGCAACAGTGGCCACAGGATTGGAAAAGGTCAGTATACATTCCAATCCCAAAGAAGGGCAATGCCAAAGAATGTTCAAACTATCGCACAATTGCACTCATATCACACGCTAGCAAGGTCATGCTCAAGATCCTACAAGCTAGGCTTCAACAGTACGTGGATAGAGAACTGCCAGAAGTACAAGCTGGGTTTCGAAGAGGTAGAGGAACTAGAGATCAAATTGCCAACATTCGCTGGATTATGGAGAAAGCAAGAGAGTACCAGAAAAACATCTACTTCTGCTTCATTGACTATGCTAAAGCCTTTGACTGTGTGGATCACAACAAACTATGGCAGGTCCTTAAAGAGATGGGAGTACCAGACCACCTCACATGTCTCTTGAGAAACCTGTATAAGGGTCAAGAAGCAACAGTTAGAACCGGATATGGAACAACTGATTGGTTTAGCATAGGAAAAGGAGTACGACAAGGATGTATATTGTCACCTTGCTTATTTAATATATATGCAGAGTACATCATGCGAAATGCTGGCCTGGATGAATCACAAGCGGGAATTAAGATTGCTGGGGAAAAGATCAACAACCTCAGATATGCAGACGATACCACTCTAATGGCAGAAAGTGAAGAGGACCTAAAGAGCCTCTTGCTCAGGGTAAAAGAGGAGAGCGCAAAAGTGGGCTTGAAGCTCAACATCAAAAAAACTAAGATCATGGCATCCGGCCCCATCACTCCTTGGCAAATAGAAGGGGAAGTCGTGGAAGTAGTGACAGACTTCACGTTCCTGGGATCCCAGATCACCGCAGACTGTGACTGCAGCCATGAAATTAAAAGACGCCTGCTCCTTGGGAGGAAAGCGATGGCGAACCTAAACAGCATGATAAAAAGTAGAGACATCACCCTGCCAACAAAAGTCCGCATGGTCAAAGCAATGGTATTCCCAGTAGTCATGTATGGCTGCGAGAGCTGGACTATAAGGAAGGCCGAGTAGTCCATGGGGTCGCGAAGAGTCAGACTCGACTGTGCGACTGAACAACAACAAATAAGCCACAGAGAATTGGCTTCAGCTCCGCTGTGGCAATGTGGAATGTAGGACATATTTGCTGGCCTAAGATGTGCCGCCTGATACACCACTCAAGCAACCACTGCTAGCGACAAAAGGAGCCTTTTCACTTCCACCATATGCTTCCTTCCTTGTTAAATCTAAATGGGTAGTTATTGGAATGTTCGCCTGTTGTTCTGAGCAGCCCTGGGGGAACACTTTTTGAGAGATATTCTGGGGGAATTCAGTCAGAGAAACTTCTTTTTCTCCTCAAACTGAAATCTATGTTAAAATAAGGAGGAGACGAGAGTTTGATGGATACCACAGGCCTCCAAAAAGACAAATAAGTGGGTTCTAAATCAAATCAAACCCTGACTGTTCCCTGGAAGGCCAGATACTGAAGCTTAAATACTCTGGCCACCAAATGAGAAGGGAGTACTCGCTGGAGAAGACCCTGATGCTGGGAAAGACTGAAGGTCAAAGAAAAAGGGGACAGCAAAGGATGAGATGGTTAGACAGTATCACCGATGCAACGAACATGAAATTGAGCAAACTTCAGAGGACGGCGGAAGACAGGAGGGCCTGGCGTGATCTGGCTCATGGGGTCGCGAAGAGTCAGACTCAACTGTGCGACTGAACAACAACAACAACAAAATCAAATCTCAAGCCTACCCTACATAGAAGCTAGAATGACTAAACTGAGCCTATCATACCTTGGCCACGTTGTCATGTCATTGGAAAAGACTATAAAGCTAGGAAAAGTTGAAGGCAGCAGAAAAAGAGGAAGACCCATGAGATGGATTGATTGGATCAAGGAAGCCATGGCCCTCAGTTTGCATGGCATGAGCAAGACTGTTAATGGCAGGATGTTTTTGGAGGTAGGGTTGCCAGCCTTCAGGAGGGGCCTGGAGACCGCCCGCTTTTACAAGTGATCTCCAGCTGACAGAGATCAGCTGCCCTGGAGAAAATGGCTGCTTCGAAGGGTGGACTCTATGGCATTGGAGCATGCTGAGGCCCCTCCCCTTCTCAAACCCCACCCTCTCCTGGATCCACCCCCAAAGTCTCCAGGTATTTTCCAACCCAGAGCTGGCAACCCTATTTGGAGGACATTAATTCAAAGATTTGCCATAAATCAGAAGTGACTTGATGGCAATTACCATAGAACACACAAAACAAATTTGGGGATTGATATCCATATGTCTCCACACGACAGCTTCCATCATCAGACCAGGGATTATTTAATAGCTTGTATTTTCTCTTGTCTTTTTCTCAGTAGCTGCACCTGTGCTTTGAAATCCATATCCCAAGGATGGGAGGAAGGCCTCAACACAGTACAAATATTGGAAGCTCAGTAAAGCACAACTTTCCCAATGTGCATTGAATGGTTCGTGAGTGGAGGTTGTGGTTTGCTTCCTTTTCCTTGTATGTCTTGACTGTAAGATTGTATTTGTTTTAAAACTTGATCGAAGCTCCTTTGAGCCCAGTCGGTTAGCAGAAAAGCAGGATATAAATATTTTAGATAAATAAACGTCATACAGTCTTTTTTTCTTTCTTTCTTGGCATGAGCTATGCATTGGTGGGAAATAGGAATGGTTGGACTTGGATATTTCAACCGACATGACTTCCAACTCAGTGGGAGGGCAGGAAGGTCAAGAACATCTTTGTGCCTGCTAAATGGGATCTGGGCTGAGCTTTGGTTTGCAGGTAGATAGAACGGGCATGGCTAGATACTCTTCCAGCAGGGGAGTAAGGCTGAGAACATCTTTAGCCAGCTGAATGAGATCTGGGCTGAGCTTTTGTTCCTCACCTGTTACAGGTATTTAGCTTTGCCATGGCTGAGGCCTTTGGTGTGGGCCAAAAGGCAAGGGCATTTGTCATGGGGGAATAGGCTTGCCAGCTCTGGGTTGGAAAATCCACTTTAGGGTGGATCCGGGAGAGGGAGGGGTTAGGGGAGGGGAAGGGCCTCAGCATGGTACAATGCCATAGAGTCCACCCTTCAAAGCAGCCATTTTCTCCAGGGGAGCTGATCTCAGTCAGCTGGAGATCACTTGTAAAAGCTGGAGATCTCCAGTCACACCTGGAGGCTGGCAACCCTATGGGGGAATAAATTCAGTTTTCTGGAGCATATAGCTTTTAACCAAATGGCACCAGCATTTTATGGATCCTAGTTCTCCCTCTCTACTGAAGGACCTCCTAGTTTCAACTAAACTGGGCAAAGGGGTCATATTTTATGGACCGCCAAAGAAGGTGCCCCCTGCCATCCAGCCTTGTCTCCATTGCTTCCTATGGGAGAAATACTATGTTTCCTCCAGGTTGCCTGAATTGAACCCTTCACCCTTTTACTCTCAAAACTGGAGGAAATCTTTGCCTCCCTTTCAACTAAAGCCTCTGCCCCCTGAAATTTGCCAAAGAAGTCAATGATTTTCTGCAGTTTAAATGTCTGGGTTTCAATGGTATAGCTCGTATTTTCTTTCCTTACCCCAATCTGAATTGTGCTATCAGACTCTAAGCCTTATTAACAAAACATACAGTTTGAAAGCTCTATAATTTGAGTGTATGTGAACAGGAAAAAAATGATTATTGTATTATAGTTTATCTCAGCTGCAATATTTATTCTGAGCCGTCATTTTGATTTGCAGCTAAGTGCAGCTGTGGAGCTTTTTTCCAGTGCTTCAAGAAATCTAATAATTTAAATTGAATACTTGTTTTCCTATTGCCACAGTCTGCAGCTGTGTGAACAGGGGCTAAACTGGAAGGATTCAGTTCTGGGCAAGAGACTCAGATTTCATGCTTCGTTGTCTGAGACTCATCTCCCATTATCAATTATATTGTGTAAGAACCTAAGGGCATCTTGTTTCCCACGTGAGATAGAACTTTCTTTTGTCTTCCTTGAATCCACTGCTAATCAGTTTCATAGGGTGACTTCCCCCATTCTAGTATTACAGGAAATTGAGCATAGTTTCTTTCATAGAGAGAGAGAGAGACAGTTTGGTGTAGTGGTTAGGAATGTGGACTCTAATGTGGGAGATCTGGGTTTGATTCCCCACTCTTCCACATGCAGCTGCTGGTGCGACCTTGGGTCAGTCGTAAGTTCTTTCAGAGCTGTTCTCTCAAGGGCAGTTCTAGAGAGAGAGCTCTCTCAGCCCCACCTACCTCACAGGGTGTCTGTTGTGGGGAGGGGAAGGGAAAGGGACTGTAAATTGCTCTCCTTCAGGTAGTAAAGGGCAGGGTATAAATACAATATTTTCTTCTTTTTAATAGAAAACTACAATACTCAAAAAATAGTGGGAGAACATTTTAATCTTCCAGGTCATCCATTAGTGACCTAAGAGTGGAAGACTTCAAACAGAGAAGCTTCAAGAGGAGATTCAAAGGTGAGGTTGCTGAACATGGGTTCATTCACAAATTCAGAACAATGGACCACCCTGTGATTGAGAAGGAACATAGGATTCCTATCTCACTGAAGGTGCTAATTTTCTGCCCATGAGCATTTCCCTTCTGTTCTAATCGAGCTGATTGCAATATGCACAGTACCTTTGCATCCTGGGTTCCTTCTTTACAACACCCCTCCCGCCTTCAAAGATCTCTGTTCCTACATGAAGGAAGCTTTGACTTTCAAAAGCTTAAACCCCCCAAATCTTGTTAAAATCTTATTGGTCTCTAAGGTGCTCCTGGACTCGAATCTAACTGTACTGCAGGCCCATGTGGCTACCCTCTAAAACGAGTTTCTCTGTATTTACTTTCTTCACAGCATGTAAGTTCTGTGGACCCCATTGCCCTCAAATACTGTTTTCCCAGACTAAGGTCATGGATTCTCTATCCTTGTCCCACGCAGAATATCCTCCAACCTTGTGATCAGTTTAGTGATTCTTGTTGGCACTTTTCCAGCTCTGCGGTGACCAGAATCATACACAGTGTCCCAGATGAAGCTGTACCAGTCATTACTATAGTGGCAGTCTTATTCTCAATCCTTTCCCTAGCAGGACATTTGCTCTTTTAAAAATTGCCAGTGCACACTGACTCTACATTCTGACATTTTCAGTGAGCTATTTACCACGATCACAATGACTTTTTCTTGGTCTCTCTCTGTTTGGTCAGAATCCATCTGTGTATATGGGAAATCAAGATTGTCTTTATCAAATACACTTTGTTTGAACCCTATCCTTCCTCCAAGGAGCTCAGGGCAATGATCATGGATCTCTGCTATTCTGTTTTATCCTAACAACCCTGTGAGGGAAGTGAGACTGAGAGAGTGTGTCTGTCCAAAATTAAGTTAATGCCTTAGGGGAGGCTTGAACCAAGGTCTCCCTGGTCTTGCATGCATATTACCCAGTATAGGTTCTAGCTAAAATGGAAGCTGTACTTAAATTTAGGTCCAAAGGCATAAATAGCAACAAAAAAAAATAGGATGGATTATAAATTATTCAAGTAAAAAGTTTAAAAAAAAACTTGAAAGGGGGGTTGATGCCACTCTTCCACATGCAGCTGCTGGTGTGACCTTGGGTCATCCACAAGTCCTAACAACCCTGTGAGGGAAGTTAGACTGAGAGAGTGTGTCTGTCCAAAATTAAGTTCATGCCTTAGGGGAGGTTTGAACCAAGGTCTCCCTGGTCTTACATGCATATTACCCAGTATAGGTTCTATCCAAAATGGAAGCTGTACTTAATATGATTTAATTTAGGTCCAAAGGCATAAATAGGAACAAAAAATAGGATGGATTATAAATTATTCAAGTAAAAAGTTTAAAAAAAAACTTGAAAGGGGGGTTGATGCCACTCTTCCACATGCAGCTGCTGGTGTGACCTTGGGTCATCCACAAGTTCTTTCAGAGCTGTTCTCTCACAAGCAGTCCTCGAAAGAGCTCTCTCAGCCCCACCTACCTCACAGGGTGTCTGTTGTGGGGAGGGGAAGGAAAAGGAGGTTGTAAACTACTCTGAGACGCCTTCAAGTAATGAAGGCCGGGTTATAAATCCAATCTCTTCTTCTTTGGACCAATGATTCCCAAGGTGGAGCTCACTTCCTCTTTCCCCAAAGCACAGAGCCAGTCCTAGTTATTCTCCACCTCGTTGGGTCTGGAGGTGCTTCAGAAGAGCTCAAGAGACATCACTTTTTCATCTTCAGGGAGCACCACTGGAAACAAATAGTCTTGGAATTTCTGGACATTTTGTGATTGGCCCCAGTTTCATTCTGTGGTGCCCACTAGTTGTTCTCAACATTCCAGAAGTGCCCACAGTCTCACCCACATTAAGGTTGCTTGCTTTAGACTAGTGACCCCCAAGCTTTTTGAGCCAGTGGGCATTGTTGGAATTCTGACTGGGGGTGGTGGTGGTGGCAACTACAAAATGGCTGTCACGGGAGGCGGAGCCAACCACAAAATGTCAGGCAGTGAGATTATGTATAACTCTAATAGTAACTCTTTAACATTTCAGGCAGGAACTCTGTTTAACAGGATGCTTTTTAAAACGAACAAGTTTTAAAAGATTTCCTGGCATACACAACAGCTTACCTTCAGTCACGCACTGAAGATACATGTGCTGTGGTAGCCGCTGCAGCTAAAGCTACTCTCCCAGATCTTCATAGCCAATCACATCTCCATTGTCCAATCAGAAGCCCCATCTGGTGTCAGTGGGTGGCATTGCACCTATGGGCACTACATTGGCAGCATGTGCCACAGACACAATATAGCTACTTTTCCATTTGGAAAGGCTTCAGTGGCTAATACTTTACTGCTAGAGATTTTTTTTTAAAAAAAAACCTAAAGCTGAATCAGTTTTTTTACTTTTGAACCCTTTGGAGGCAAAAAAACGGTGATTTTTAGAGGTGTAAAAATGACAATGAAAACTAGAGCTATCTCCTATTTTATTTCTATTTCTATTTGTTTTAGATTTTTGTCGGCAGTTCTCATCCTCAACTTTTTTTGCAATTGGTTTTGTACGTTTGTATTATTTACACATGTCGCATTTTTATAAATGCAATTGATATGGTATTTAGGTATGCCAATTCATGTACGTATAATGTGACTTTCTGAAACAATGTGAAAAAAATGATTACACCTCGTTTGGGAGAACTGGTGCAAGGAAGCAGAAATTGTTGCCAGTTTAATGAATTGTGGGTTTCATTCCTACAAAGAAGAGGTGAAACTGAAATGGGGCGGGGAGGTGTTTGAGGGATTACAGAGGGATAAGAAATCAGAAGTAATTCCTACGGAAAATTCTGTACTTCCCCACACATTTTTTTCACCTATTTGGAACTATTATTCTCTTTTGGCCACTGATACCTTCAGTTTAACCAGGCTTCTTCCTTCTTCTTTGACAACATGATCACAGCCAGTCAAGGATCACAGCCAGCCAGAAGCCCTGTTATCCTTTCTGGTTATACCTGAGTGCACATTGAGGAAAGTGTGTTGAGGTACAAATCCCATTTTGAGGGATATAGTATAGAACAGGAGTCCTCAACCTTTTTGATCTTGTGGGCTTCTTTGGAATTCTGACACAAGATGATGGCTACAACCACAAAACGGCTGCTGTAGGTGATGGAGCCAGTCACAAAATGTCAGGGAGTGAGGTTATGCATAACTCTAACAGTAACTGTTCAATATTTCAGACAAAAGTTCTGCTTAATAGGATGCCTCTTCAAATGAATATATTGTCTTGTGGAGGCAGCTGTTACTGAGGTAACTTTAAAAAAATCTGCACCGTCAATCAAATATCCAATGACCAATCAGAAGCTCTGCTGGACAACTGACCCACCTGGCCCCTCCCACTTTCTAAAAACACTTTATGGGCAGGGCACCAGAAAGGGTTTTGGTGGGCACCATAGCCACTGTCTTGGAACACCGTGTTGGGAACCCCAGTATAGAACGACAATATCCATACTTGGATGCACAACAGTGGGCATTCTGATATGTAATTCATCTTGATATCCCCCCCCTTTTTTGCTATTCTTGATGGCTTTCAAATAGGATTAGGCATGGAGGATTGAACAATCAATGGCTACCAGCCATGAAGACTAAATTGAACCTCCATGTTTATTTTATTTATTTATTTATTTATTCAGGTATTTCTACCCCGCCCTACCCCGCAAGCGGGCTCAGGGCGGCTTACAAAGGCATAAGCCCATACATAAAATTTATAAAATCCGATAAAAACCCTCTAAAGAGAAGTGCCGGGGGACTACAATGGGCAGGAGCCCTGCCTTCCATGATTTGCTGGCTTAGATGGAGCCTCGGTCTAATCCTGCAGGGCTGCTCTTCTGCTGTCTTACGCACCAGCATTAATTTCATAGTTGCAAACTTGGTGATAATGTTGTGTCCAGATGTACTCTTCAGTAGTGAGCAATTTGCTTGGATTAAAACGGAATGGGGATTGGAAAGATGCCAGAATCGATAATGCTGTTCAGCAGAACCATCACCACAGCTGGGCTTCTGATGATGCTTTATTTACCTAGTTGCCCTCGGCCAATTTATGCCCATATGATCAAGGCCCCTCTCGTTCCTTCTCTCTCTCTTGTGTTTCTCCAATTCCCAGTTGTAAGCAGATCTCCTGTCTCTGTAGCCCAAACATTAAGTATGCAAATGTCTTTGAAATAAGAAGGCTGTCAAAGTCATGTGGCTCCGGAGCTTCTCTTTAGAGACAAAATGGTTGGCAGAGAGGACGGCAAACGGGCAGATGTTTTCCAGCTAAAAGTGACAACATCTCCATCTGTTGGCAGCAGTTTCCTGCCGTTTCCAAGCACTGGTCCTCGTTTCTTCAAATATCTAACAGATGGTGAGCTGCAAAGTGTCTAAACTGCTTTGAAGCTGGGAAGAAGAATGTAACAGCAAAGAGCGGATCTTTTTTTTTTTTTTTTGCGATATATACAAGTAGGCATAGGATGTGGAATACGGGAGTCTTTTTGCTGTATTCATATGTTTCTTCCACATAGGAAAGACCAATGCAAATGATTCCTCAGAAAGTCATGGGTTCATTCAGATGTCCTTCCAGACCGTCCCTGGGTGCTTTATTGACCAATCCTGAAGGAGCTTCAGTCTCACATGTACCGTCACCTCTTCCTCCCCTCATGGATCATGAGCTAATTCATGATGTCTGCTTTTGATTCGTTGTTGTATCTGGCTTGTACTTGCCTTATTTATTTGATTGTTTCACACCTGTCTAGGCTGCTGTTCTCCCAAAGTGAGCCAGGTTCGCAAATCAGGACTGTAAATTGGGAATTGGAAGCGCGTGCAGTTAGATTGTAAAAAGAGTGGTCAGCTAAATGGCAAGTTAGGAAAATCGCATTACAGGGAAGGCTACAGTACAATAGGAGATCTCAGTGGGTTGTGCTGTTGATTACATTTGCAAAACCAAACAAAACCATTTGGAGAGCCAAATAAAAGAAGGACAGGGAAGATGAGGATTTGCAATAGAGGAATAGGGGTTGGGATGAGCAAGTATAGCTTGTCAAAGAGGGTTGCCAGTCCCAAGGTGGGGACGAGGTATCCCCTGATCTGAGATCCCTATGTCCGCTTTTTAAGAATTAGCCAGCGGGGGACAAAATGGCAGCCACGTTGTGATGCTCTAGCATTAGTCTCTATGAAAGCCATAGAGTTGAAGGCTAGAGTACCACAGCTGGAGGCCTCCAAGGAGGCACGCTAAATGCTGAGTCCCCCCCAAAGTGTGCTAGGCTAGTGCACGGCATTGATTACCCCTGCCAGCGCCCCCCCCAGACAGCGCACAGTCTGGCTCCAAGGAGTGGGCTCCACTGGGGTCGCCCCACCTCACCTCCTAATAATGACCACCCAGGAAGCTGTGTTGGGGCTGGTCTGGTCTTTTTCTATGCCTCGGCCTGTTGCCTTGCCTCCATCCATCCCATCTTGTCCCCGAAGAAGCGGGGGTGTAGGGGTGTATCATCCCCAGACCTGCTACGCTGTTTGGAGCTGGCAGCCCGGGAAAGGTCAAACTCCCACTCCCAACCTCCCCCTACAGAGCACATGAGAGACATCCCAATCTCAGTGGACTGGTGCCCTGAGTTGGAAGCCCGGCCCCTTAGAGCAAGAGTTTTTCATAATTTTAAAGTGCATTGTTAGGGGGGGAAATCCCTCATTATCAGGGCGGACCAGAATAGAAGCTCTGGGAGATGGTGAAGTGAGATCTTGTTCTTTGGAGGGTTGTTTTTTTTTTGAGGGGGGGAGGGGGGAAGACCTACAGATACTTGTCAGGGATGTTTTAGACATTTTTAGAATTTTTGCCTGAAGACAGGGAATTTTAGAGAGTAACATTAACAAAGAGACAGACTCTGCTTTTAGAGCTCACAGTCTACATTTCAACAGGTGAGGGGAAGAAAGATAGCATTAAGGATAAGAGAATAATATGTACAAATGTAGTTAGGTGTATTTGAGCTTAGTTTTAATAGCCATTGGGCCCAAGGTTTCACAGAAGAGGCAGGTTGGAAAGTAGAGAAACAAGAGATATTTTGTAGGTTTCTGAGAGAGAGTTGTAGTCATAAGAAGCATCAAAGGTGAACAAATGGAATTGTTTAAGAAGGCAGAGGATCTTCAGGTACTTGACAATGGAAAGTTGGAGTACTGGGATGACCTGGGGGGTTGCGAAGTCCCTCCAGATCACTGGCAGGGGATGGGGGAGTAGGGTTGCCATATCCAGATGGGAATCTCCTGGAGATTTGTGGACACAGCATGGAGAGGAAAGGCACCTCAGAAGGTATAATGCCATAGAGTCCCCCCCTCCAAAGCACCCATTTTCTCCAATGTGTAGTCTGGAAATAAGCAGTAATTCTGGGGGATCCCCAGGTCACACCTGGAGGCTGGCATCCCTAGGTTCTTAGGGCTTTCTGTTGTGTATTTTGCATAGTGTGAAGTGCACAGTTTAGTTAGGGTTGCCAGGTACCCCCTGGCAATTGATGGGGTGGGGTGGGGACTTACTGGCAGGAAAGCTAGGCCTAGGCCTGTATCAATAGTGACACAGCAATGCCACTTCTGGTGTGCATTGGAAGTCATATCATCACATCACCAACAACATGGGGATACTCTGGTATTTGGGCAAAAAAGCCTGTATGGCAGAATCCATTTTTACCATAGAGTTTCTGCCCAAATACCAAAGTGTCCCTGCATTGCTGGTGATGTGATGACATCACTTCTGGTGCACATCACCATATTGTTGGCAATGCAAGCCTAGGCCTAGGTTTCCTACCTGTAAGTCCCCCACTGGCCAGTTGATCGGCACTGGGGCGGGGGGCAGAGCGGGGGATCCTCTGCCTCCAGTGGGGCCTGGCAAACCTAGGCCACTGAGGATGATTGGAAACCGGATTTCCAATTCCACTCAAAAGGAGGGCGTTATATACTGGTGGCCCTTAAATTATATCTTTCCAAGACAGTACAACAACTCATGTACGGGACTATTCTGGGCTCAGTTTCATCAAGCCTTGCCCCCACTGAGAAAATTCAATCCAAATTCTTAAGAGCCATATTCTGATTTCCAAATAGTGTTTCAAATGCTATCTTACACTTGGAAACCAGAATGCCAAGAAGAGAGGCGAGGGCAAGCCTAGCTTCAAAATATTTGGCTTAGGCTTAGCCATCATCCCTCAGATGTTACCTCGTTGATCCTAAAGGATGGGTACTGTTCTACTTGGCTTAGGGCCAATGTTCCCTCTAAGCTGTGGAGTCATGTGAGCAAAAATTCTGCTTTGTGAGCTACCAGCATTAAAGTTGCGAGTGAGCGATTTGGCTACTGCGTAAATTAGTTTGCTCTGGCGCCATCCTTCCTGAGCTAAGACAAAAAGGTGTGAGCCGGAGGTTAAAAAAACTGTGAGCTAGCTCACACTAACTCAGCTTAGAGGGAACACTGCTTAGGGCTATCTATCAGAAGTTATCTATGCTTGGCTTTTCATTCTAGTCTCTAGATAATGGCCCTAGACCAGGCAAGGGCCTTAGTCAAGCAGTGGATGCTAGATGTTGAGAGACAGAATGATATTGCCAGGGTTCCAGACTTTTTAGCCCTCCCCACCCCAAGAGATATGTGGTTTCCCCAGCTTCCTATTTGTCCTGCTTGGAAATCCCGTCCCATCAAAGGGCATCTTCCATGGCCTGCTGTAATATTTTTCCATCTGCAGTCATAGAGGGCCGCTATTAAAAAGTCCCAATGGCCAAGCGTGTCTGCCCCTGTGGCACTGGCAAAGAAGAAATGATTGAGCATACTTTGTTAGATTGTGGGTACTATCAAGTAATACATACTAAGTACATCTCCCAGATTTGGAATGAAGTAATATGCTCTTGCTGGATTCCAACCCCCAGGTTACGCTTGCTCGTGCCAGATGCTTAGCCGCAGCCTATAAAATCCGCAAAGAACACGTTAAGGAGTGACATAGACGATCCTTGAGCCTTTTGAAGTTCTTAATTTTTGAAAGTCTAAAAATTCTGTCTCTTAAAAAAAACCCTTGTATTTTAAAGTTTTTATCTAATTATTTCCAATTTAATGGCTGTGTACCTAGAGCATGGTATCCAACCATGTTTATAACTGATTTGTCCTGGTTATGTACCAAAATAAACTGGATTGGACTGGACTGGACTTCCAATTTTTTGCCAGCCATCTCCATGTCCACTGCCAGCACTCAATCGGGTGGGGGGTGGCGGTAGGGCTAAACATCGCTTCTGGGTGGGGAAAAACACCCGAAGTGACATCTCTGCTTTATCTGATGCTCTGTGAATTTGTTCCAGACTCTATAGTAAAAAATCAAAAAGGTTGGGCATTGTGCAATTTAATTACAGCACTGTGAAATTCCACTCCCCCCCCTTTATCTGCCTCCTTGATCCTCCTGCCAGCTGACAACACTATGGGCAGGCTTGACTAGAACCATCTACTTCTTAGGCTCTAGATGCTACCATGAGCATGCACAGTCGTCATGGATGATATTGTGACAATAACCACCATTATCTCTGGGATGGTGCTCCAAACATGTGCCATGGGTCCTAGTGGCCTAGTGGCTTGCAGCTGGAAATTTATTTTCATTATTTTTATGGCAACCATTATGCATTGTTATCATCTCCAGAGCTTCACCTGCAACATTGTATAAAATTATTATTGAAAAGCAAATAAACAAAGGGCTTAAATCAGGATTCTATTACAACTGATGCCTGGAGCCCACCTTCTTGAAGGATTTGGAGAAATGGAATGGGGTGACAGCAAGGCCCCTGGTGGCAGTGGGATAAAACAGATCTGTTTCAGGATTCCTTCCCATTCAAAAAAGCTAGATCTTATTCTAATCCAGGACACCTGCCCATTTCTGAATTCTCCATTTTAGAGACCTCTGTTATTGTTAGTTCTATCTTTTGCATCTGGTCTCCCTAAAAAAACAACCACCACAAAACAGTATCGTCGTGGATCAGCTTGACCAGTCAGAACTCAGCCTGGAGGACGACTCCTGAAATGTCACAGAACTGGGGCCCAGCTCACGAGAGACTGCTGAGGAAAAACAGGAGCACTATGATTCAACAATGACATCTGACCCTGACTCCTCCAGGCAGACTATGGGAGGGAATGATGAAGAACAGCTGGGGCAGGATGACTCTTCTGATTCCCCCTCAGTAGCAGACCAATGCCGGGAACAAACCTGCTGGCAACTTACAGAGAGAAGGCACAGTGCACGTCTCTTGGCTCGATGCCAGCGTTTGGCTGACAGCAGCCCTTTGTGATTGCAGGACCTTGCCTTGCATAACTCAGCTCATTGTGATAGGCTTACTTAAACCAAGCTGGCATGCCATTCCAGCTGTGGAAGCAATGAATCACATATCGGCGAACCCAGCAACCACAACTCCTGCCTTGCACCCTGTGATTTTCGGACTGACCTTGGACCAGGGGTCATTTCATAGAAAAAGAGCTAGGGGAACTCATTAGCATAACTCATTAGCATGCGCCACACCCCCTGACATCACCGGAAGTGTGTCATAAGGCCGCACCCCCTGACATAACCGGAAGTGTGTCATGCCACACCCCCTGCCATCACCCGAAGTGTGTCATAAGGCCACACCCACCACTCAGTCTTAAAGGTTAGTCTTAAAGGTGCTATTTGTTAGTCTTAAAGGTGCTATTTGAACTCTTGGACTATTTTGCAGCAACAGACTAACACAGCTAATTCCTCTGAATCTAAACCCACCACTCAGGCTCCACCCCCAAAATCTCCAAGGTATTGCCAATTCAGAGCTGGCGAGCCTATCTGATGGCACATGTGGGGGGAAACAAGCAAACCACCCATGTCAGGTAAAAAGGATAGAAGTTCAACACAATTTTATCTATTTTCAGTAACTGGTTTGTTGAGAGAAAAGCAACAACAAGCACATCAGTGAAGACCTAGTACCAGAGTGCCAAAAAGGAAAGCTGTTTGGTAATAGATGAAGTACAAAATATGTAGCTATTCACATTCCAGTTACCAGGAGTGTTCCCTCTAAGCTGAGTTAGTTTGAGCTAGCTCACAGCTTTTAAGCCTCTGGCTCACATATTTTTCTCTTCACTCAGGAAGGAGGGCTCCAGAGACAAACTAACTCATGCAGTAGCCAAATCACTCGCTCACAGCTTTAATGCCAGTGGATCACAAAGTTGAAATTTTGCTCACAAGACTCCACAGCTTAGAGGGAACATTGGTAGGCAATTCCAGGGAGAAAAAAACAGCTATAAACCAAGACCAGCTAT
>NW_015172571.1:28689-38159 GCF_001447785.1 Gekko japonicus
GAGCCCCATCAGGGGCCCGGCGGTGGACCTGCAAGGCCGGCGGGAGTGCGAGGAAGCCCCGCGAAGGCCCCCCAGCGCCCAACGGTCCCGGCCACTGCCGGCTTTGCGGCTCCACTGTCAAGCCCCATCAGGGCCCCGGAGGTGGACCTGCAAGGCCGGCAGGAATGTGAGGAAGCCCTGCCAAGGCCCTCCCTGGCCCCAGGCAGGCAGGGGTGGGGAGAGGCGAGGAGGAAGCAACTTACCCTCCCTCTTCTCCTGCCTCCTCCTGGCTGAATGAGGGCCAGAAGCGGGGTGGCTGGAAGCAGGGGGCGAGGCTTTGTCATGTGCCCCGCCCCCCGCACCTCACCCAGGGGAATGGTGATCCCCCGAAATCCCCCCAAATCAACCTCTGCCTTGGAATTTGCTATCTGGAGTGCCTTGGATTCTGCTTCTCGGACCTGTCTACACTTAACAAATTACTGACCCATGGACTGGCTTTGACTTCGCTTTCTGGACTGCTCTGGCACTCTCTGCTCAGGTGCCTGTTGTGCCTGCTAGCTGGGACAGGTATTTTTAAATGGAAGAATCTATTTTGTTGGGAGAGCCATTTAAAGCACTGAAACTTCAGAAAGCTTCCGTAGGTGCCTTGGATTGATTGACTGCTTGACTGATTTTTTTACAGTGACTGTTTTAATTTGCTGTGTTTAATAATTTTTTGCTCCATTGTTGATGTTACATGCCTTGGATCCCAGTTATCTGGGAGAAAGCCAGGTTTATAAATGTTTCAACCGACCAAATAACTAACTAACTTTGACTGGACTATGTCTCCAACCATTTTACAAGAGTAAACACTACATTCCTCTCTAATCTGGAAACCTTGCTAGGTTTTGATCCAGCTACTTTCTATTTACATTCCCTCTGTAGATAACTGGGACTTTTCAAAACATATGGATCATCTTCAGTCAATCACAAAATCTTTAGATCTCTGAAGAAATCACCTATTTTACCTTCCTGAGGTTTTTTTTTTAAAAAAAAAATCTATATAAAGAGCAATAAGATTGAACAAACTCCTCCAATACTTCTAAATTAGAACTCACATATCAGTTATTGCTTGTTTTACAGCAGGAACCATTCTCGCCTTTTGTAGTTGAAGGAATTTCTTTGTTCGAGATTTATTAGCTTCATTTCTGGAAGGGCTTCTGTTTCATGAATCTCCTAGATCTTTCCATGTAAAATACATCCTTAAAGCATAACTTAGTTCTTCTCATTTCCAATTACCTATACCATATGTCTTCTTTGTACCATTCTCTCATCCTTCATAGTCCTTAACGTTTCTTCTCTTCTCCAATATCTCTTACAATATTCCTAACTATGAGCTTGCATGTTGTTTGGAGAAATAAAGGTAAAGGTAAAGGTTCCCTTGCTCGAAAGCCAGTCGAATCCGACTCTATGGTTGCGGTGCTCATCTCCGTTTCAAAGCCGAAGAGCCAGCGCTGTCCGAAGACGTTTCCGTGGTCATGTGGCCGGCATGACTAAACACCAAGGCGCACTGAACGCTGTTACCTTCCCACCGAAGTGGTACCTATTTATCTACTTGCAATTTCTTGCTTTCGAACTGCTAAGTTGGCAGGAGCTGGGGCCAGAGACGGGAGCTCACCCTGTCTTGCGGCACCCGGGTCTTGAACCGCTGAACAACTGACCTTCCACAGCCTGCAGTTCAGCGTCTTAACCACTTGAGCCACCGCAGCTCCTGTTTGGAGAAATACTTGTCTTTAAAAAAACACCAAACACTTCAATTTCATTGTTGGGTTTTTTTTAAATCAACCATCTCTGAATCATGTATGAATAGTATATATTCTACAAACTGAAAGCTTCACTTTTATGTAAGTATTTATCTATAAATTCTTATGCTAGCATTTGAAAGAAATTTAAATCTTTTGGCATGTTATGCTTTAATAGTTTAGCTCATATAGCTATTGGGGGCGAACTTCTGTACCATCCTCACAGTTTTAGTCATAAAGACCCACCATTCCAAGTTTGAATAGGGACATGACAAAATTGGCAGCTAGCCTATTTGATAGTCAAAAATATAATGTTTGACAGACACCCCTGAGCCAAAGATCTGATATGTTCACCTGCCACTGTTTGCCTTGAAAGGATATCAAGCAGTGTTGAAGCTGCATAGTAGTTGTGGTGGTAGAGCTTCTTTTCCTTGCCTTGTTGAAGATTTCACATCTGTGCTCTAGGTGATTCTACCTGGGGTCATGGATAGTCAAGTTAGGTCAGGCCAGGAACAGAGTGGAAAGTCAAAATGGCCTTGGAATGAGCCAGATCATAGCACTACAAGCCAGGGTTGCAGGGCCATCCAGCCCAGCAGTTCCAACAATGGGCATTAGCTCATCCATTACTCCCTCTTTCAAACTGACAGCAGTACAGAAGCCAATGGATTAAATTGTTGTAAAATAGTCAAAGGTACCGGTATTTAAAATAGAGTATCAATGGATCTTGCTGTATTGGAAAGAAGAGATTCCTTTGCATTTGAAAACCTTTATTTCTAAGGGTAAAAGGTATACAGGAAACCTACAAATTAACAAACTCCTAAGAGCTACATTTTCTAAGCTGCTTACAGTTCAAATCATAGTTACACACTACACACAGACAATGGAGAATCTGTCCTTCTTCTCGACCCCTAGAAAGGGTGTCACCTGAAAACAAACAACCAATCTGTATCACAACTTTTCCCAGGCTAATCCCCCATTGGCTCTGTGCCAGGTTTCCCTTCCAGGTCAGTCTAAGCAATAGCAATACTAGGTAAACAAGTTAACTCTATAATGACTGGATTGTCAGACCTTGTAAACAGACAAGCCCCTGAGGAGCTGGCAGAGTTGCTGGGGCTTGTCTGTGCTTACACTTGGCCATCAGTGGCTCTCTAGGACAGTGGCCTACCAGGAAGTTTTTCTAGGAATGGGCATGGACCAGTTTGTGGTTTGTGTCAGTTCATGGTTTGTGGCTGAACCACAAACTTAAACCAAACCAGGAGGTTTGTTCACAAAACAAAGTAGTTCGTGCCCCCATAAACCCCATTGAAAGGGACTACAGTCCCTTTGTATTGGGTTTTTAAAAAGCCCAGAAAACAGCTGAGTGGTGGGGAACTGCCTGCTTCCTGCCACTCAGCTGTTTGTTTGTTTTTGGTTTCTTGGTTTAAAGGGAGCTCATTTAAAGGGAGTGCACAAGAAAGCCTGAAAAACTGCTGAGTGGCACATAGGTGCTCCCTGTGGCTCAGCTGTTTTTGCAGCTTTCCCAGGGAACAGAAAACAGGGGTTTAAAGGGACTCAGAGTCCATTTAAACCCCTGCTTTCTGTTCTGTCCACAAACTGCCACACACTACTCCAAGAGTTCATGGAAGTTCATGACGGTAGATCCCTCATGAACTTTGGTTCATGGGCCACAAACAGGGCAAAATTTGTGATGAATTTTGCTTCATGGTTCAATTTGTGCCCTTCCCTAAATTTCTCTATAACTTAAATGACCAATTGGCCCCTGAGTCAGGTCATTAACTGATGTTTATGAGGGGAAACTGTCTTGTTAAGTCTGTGTGAAAATGTGCATGCATGAAATGATATTAAAAACATGAGCTTAAATGAACACCCAACACTAAGCATTTTTAAAGAAAAATATATATTTTCATTTAAAACTGCAGATTGATTGATTGATTGGTGTGCTCACTGTAAAAAGGTAAAGGTTCCCTTGCTTGAAAGCCAGTCGAATCCAACTCTAGGGTTGCAGTGCTCATATCCGTTTCCAAGCCGAAGAGCCAGTGCTGTCCGAAGACATTTCCGTGGTCATGTGGTCGGCATGACTAAACACCAAGGCGCACGGAACGCTGTTACCTTCCCACTGAAGTGGTCCCTGTTTATCTACTTGCAATTCCTTGCTTTCGATCTGCTAGGTTGGCAGGAGCTGGAACTAAAGATAGGAGCTCACTCCATCATGCTTGCACGTAGAAGTAGAAAGGCAGAGAAAGGAGGAGGTCTTACAATATGAATATGCAGATAAAGGTAAAGTGTGCCATTGAGTCACAACAGACTAATGTGTGAGGGTTCCCCAACCCCTGCTGGTGGTTGGAGATCCCCAGGTGTGGGGCCTGTCCCCCCCCCCGGTATGAATCAGCTGGCTGGTGGAGGGACTTACTAGTAGCAAAGGGAGGTCTAGGCCTCTGTTGTCAGCCATGTGGCAACATCACTTCTGGCGTGAACCATAAGTGAGGTCATCATGTCACATGGGGATGCTCTGGTATTTGGCCAAAAACTCTATGGTAAAAATGGCTTCTGCCACAGAGTTTTTGCCCAAATACTGGAGCATCCCCATGTTTCCACTGACATGATTACATCACTTCTGGCACACACTTCTGGTGCATTGCTGTGTTGCTGGTGACAGAGCCTAGGACTCAGTTTGCTGCTGAAAAGTCCCCCATTCCTGCAGGTTGCCAGTGGTATCTGGCAACCCTATGGATGATCGCACGAAGCTCCACCTCATGGAGTTTTAAAGGTAGAGATGAACCTCTCTGTGTTGTCATTGCCTGCCTCTGTGTAGAAATCCTGGACTTCCATGGTGGTCTTCCATCCAAGTACCGACCCTGCTTAGCTTCTGACCTCTGATGATATTTTTGGCCACTGTGTGACAGAGTGTTGGACTAGATGGGCCATTGGCCTGATCCAACATTGGCTTCTCTTATGTTCTTATGGGTAAGTAGAGCTGGTACAATTAGATAGATAGTGGCTCCTCTCTCTCCTTTTCTCTGAGGTACAAATGAAACAATATTGTTTTTGAGAAGGAACTTCATCCTTCCCCCTTATCATTTTCCAAACATCTAATATCCCCGCGTTCTGATCCCAGTCCGAATTGGGGCCCTGAATGCTTGGGAAATGAGTTCTCAGCAGGTTGACATGGCTGATTGTGTGAGAGTTGAGTCAGGGGAACCCAGGCCCAGTGCTTAAAAAATGGCTCATCCAGTCTCTCTCTCTCTCTCTCTCTCTCTCTCTCTCTCTCTCTCACAGTCGCTCACGTACTCTCTCTCTCTCTCTCTCTCTCTCTCTCTCTCTCTCTCTCTCTCTCTCTCTCTCTCACACACACACACACACACACACACTTGAATTTCCCTTATGCTTGTTTTTAGTAAATCTCACATTATATTCAGGGCATATAAAGCCACACATGTGACTGAAACTGCCCATACATCAAGGTACTGGTTCCCAGTTGCATTTGTAATGTGAACCAGGATTGGCTCTTTCATACAAACAGATGTACAGAGATTGTCCTAGACTGGGGGCTGCCTCTCGTGCTAGTGAAGCCTTACCCAGGAACATCCTTCCCAGTGCCTCCAGTGGGGCAGAGGTCAAAGCAGCTGAGAGCAGCCTCACCCAACAAGGGCAGCAGTGAGGCCAGGACTGGTAGGGCAGGGACCAGTATGACAGGGCAGGGATAACATCCCAGGTGCAGTTTCCTGCGGGGGACTGTCCAGCCAGGAAGCTGAGCTTGCTGGAGGCACCGGGAGGGCAAGCTGGATGCAAGGTATAAGGGGCCCAGAGACACAGTAGCCCTCCCTGCTGGCTCTCCTGCCCGGTTGTGTGGAGAAGGCAGGAGTCCAAGAAGGGTAGGGCAATGGCCAGGTGTAAGCAAATCGAAGAAGTAATGAAGGTCACTGGCACCTTAGGCCAGGGATTGGCCAAGGCACTGGCTGGGGTAGAACACAGCCTGGGATTGGCTGCCCATGGGGGAGTGGTGGAGACAACGGAAGTTAAAAGGGAGACTCCTGATTATGGCCAGGGGAGAAGAAGTAGGCTCACCTCAGGGTTGTGAGAGCTGCAGCCTGGGAAATGGAGGAACAAGGTGAAGCAACCCCCTCTGCTTCTAACTCTGAGGCCAGTCCGGCTTTCGCCCGGGTCATGGGACGGAGACAGCGCTGGTCACCCTTACTGATGACCTTTGGAGGCATCTGAATTGAGGTGGTTCAGCAGCACTGTTGTTGTTAGGTGTGTCAGCTGTGTTCAACACGATTGACCACCAGTTGCTGACCCACCGCCTTGCTGATGTGGGGATACAGTGGCTTGCCCGACAGTGGCTTGCCTCTTTTCTCCAGGGTCGGGGACAAAGGGTGGCGCTAGGGGAACAGCAGTCCTCAAGACACCTGCTTGAATGTGGCGTGCCTCAGGGGGCAGTGCTTTCCCCGATGTTGTTTAACATCTATATGCGCCCCCTTGCCCAGATTGCCCAGAGGTATGGGCTAGGGTGTCATCAGTATGCAGATGACACCCAGCTCTATCTGATGTTGGGTGACCAGTCGGACTCTAGTCCGGATGACCTGAACCAGGAATTGCAAGCCATGGCTAGTTGGCTTAGACTGAGCCGGCTGAAACTAAACCCAGTGAAGACGGAGGTCTTGTGCCTTGGTCGGCGCGGTCTGTAGATGGGGATCCCTCTCCCGGCCTTCGACGGGGCACCCCTGGTGCCAGCACCGGAGGTTAAGAGTTTTGGAGTGCTCCTGGATCCCTCCCTAACTATGGAGGCCCAGATGGCAGCCACTGCCAGGTCAGCCTTTTACCATCTCCGGCTGATTTGGCAGTTGGTTCCCTTCCTTGACTGTGATGACCTAACTACAGTGATCCATGTGATGATCACCTTGAGATTAGACTACTGTAATGCTCTCTATGTGGGGCTGCCCTTGATGCAAATCTGGAAGCTGCAGCTAGTGCAGAATGCTGCAGCCAGGCTCTTGATGGGCCTCCCTAGATGGGAGCACATCCAGCCTGTGCTGAAAGCACTGCACTGGCTGCCAATAGCATACCAAATCCGCTTCAAGGTGCTGGTACTTACCTTTAAAGCCCTATATGGCCAGGATCCGGCATACCTGAGGGACCGCCTCTTCCCACACATACCCCAGAGAGCACTATGGTCGGGGTCACAACATCGGTTAGTGATTCCAGGCCCCGGGGAGGCCAGGCTCGCTGCAACCAGGGCCAGGGCCTTTTCAGTGACGGCTCCTACCTGGTGGAACGGGCTCCTGGAGGAGATCAGGGCCCTGCAGGACCTTTTACAGTTCTGCAGGGCCTGCAAGACGGAGCTCTTCCACCAGGCTTTTAATTAGGAGCCGCCACTACCACTACCACCAACTATTATCATAATGGATCGGTCACGGCTGAACCGGGACTTTGTGTTACATCTACAGTATGCCATCTAAATTCATCTGAAGGATTAACATCACTGAGCACTTTAATTGTAATATATGGTTGTTTTTATCTTGTTTTATATGTTTTTATATGTTTTATATACCTGGCACTTGGTGCCTTTAATTGTGAGCCAGCCTGAGCCTGTTTGCGTGGAGTGCGGGATAGAAATATAACAAAATAAGTAATAAAATGTGGTCTGCATCATGACAGCAGAAAGAGGCGGTCAGGTGGGGCTGGGCAGGAGGAGGGGCACATCAGCATAGCCCTCACACAAACATGAATGAAGGCATGAGGGTTGTAAGCCAGAAACTTCCTGGGTAGGGGTGTGCAAAAAAAAAATAATTCGGCCCATTCGGATTTGGCCGAATCGGGCAGAATCAATTTCGGCTGGCAGTAAGACTTTCGCATGTCAGTTTCCTCAGTAGAAGCCGAATCAGGAACCGAATGCACATCCCTATTCCTGGGGGATTGTGCCCTCTGTGTTTACAGGCCGCGGCATCTATGCACCTGTTATAGCCACTGAAGCCTTCACAAATGCATTTCCTCCACAATTCTTCTCAGCCTTTTCCTTGAGAATAACAGACTGTTCCAATCTTCTTTTCCACAGAATGTCTTATACTTGCACTTCAGGCAGCCGGAAAGATGGAGATAATTATCCAGACAATAGCGCCTGCATAAATGCTACCCCGATGTTTAAGCTACAAAAAATGACGAGCCAAGGTGGCTTGTAATTTTGTAAGTCGATGTGTTTCTTCCTCGCCACTTTCCCCGCCAGCTACAGCCTTCCTTTTTTGTCTTGAACAGGCTACCTGGCCATTTGACGCCTTGGCGGATCGCCCAGCTGGTGGTCTGAAAGGCTTAGAGGTTCAATAACCCCATTGTGATCTTGTTTATTCTCAGAAGGGCCAGGGGTTCTATTTGGCAAGTAGGGGGACCTTCTCTTATTATGCCTCATGGCTGCATTCTTCTGTGCTTTGGTAAACAAACAGCTCTTTGGTATATAATGGCTGTGAATGGAGTCAAAGGGGAGACAGCTGTGTGATTCTCTACAGCTTAGGACAGGCAGAAAAACACAGCCTTTATCTGTTGCTGGTAGGCATGAATTATGCATTTATAGTTTACCATTTATTTGCTTCTTGACTGGCTGGGGTTTGTTACAGAGTCTCTTGTTAGCCCACTGTCTCAAATAATGGAACCATGCTCAGGCAGCCCAGTTGCATGGCTTAACTTAGGGTGTCAAAAGGGCCAAGTTGTACCATTGCAGATGAATCTCTGCCTAGGGAGTAGGACATTATGAGATCAGCCTGCCCAGTTTTCCTGGAAATCAGCACCTATGGGTCTCATTTAGCAATACCTCCATGTATTTTGAACCGCATGTTATTCTTCCTCATTTTCACCAACATATATGTCCACAGATGTTCTAATGGCATGTGATAGCTAAGGGCTAGGACTGCCAACCTTCAAGTGGCGGTCTCCTGGAGATCTTTTGGGATTACAGACTACAGGGATCAGTTTCCCTGGAGAAAATGGCTGCTTTGGATGGTACGCTATGGCATTATAGCCCACAGAAGTTCCCCCCCTCTCCAAACCCTGGCCTCCCAAGGCTCTACCCCCCAGAGCTCCCAGAACTTCCAACCCAGAGTTGGTGACCCTACTGAGGATGTCTGGGTCAGTGACTATTTTACTATTGTTGTTATTATTATTTGTATTTGGGTTTTAAATTCTTTGATATATTGATTCTCATTTTTTTCCTTAGGTCTACTTTATAATCACTGGGCTAGTGATAGCACTTTAAAGGCCTTATGTGCATATTGACCCTGTGCCTGGTGATTTTATTTTTGAAGTAAGTTTATGGTCTATATTTATAGATTGGCTATAGAGATTAGAAATTCAATAACCTGGTGTAAAAATATGTGTGTTTAATTTTCTATTTTTTATCTTTTACAGCAATTTACTTTATGGTCCTTATTGAATTTATACTTTGTATATATTCTTGATTGTGTGTATGTGAATATATGTATTAGCCATTTTGCCACATATATATGACCTCTGAGGAAGGCCTATTTGGCCGAAACGCGTAAGGTCAAGCTTTTAAGCCCTTGGTATTTTAATGTTTTATATATAATTGTTGTAAATGGGCCCTTGTATATGTTTTAAAATTTGTTATTAATAAATACATGTATCTTTTCCCACTTTTATTAGATAGGTTTTAATATTGGCCCTCTTCTTCACTAACCTTTGTTTGGTTCTGGACTCTATGGCACT
>NW_015172571.1:38177-57335 GCF_001447785.1 Gekko japonicus
CCCATACCCCACCCTCTCAAGGCCTAACCCCCCCCCCAAACACCCAGGGATTCCCAGCGCAGAGCTGGCAACTCTAGATGGGACGGGAAACCACATGGGGATCCTATGTACATCACCTTGTGCTCCAAGGAAGAAAGACAGGAAATGAATGTAATAAGTAACATACTTGTTCTACACAGAGCAACTATGAATGATTCGGTGAATGATTAGGCTGTTCCTACACACCAGTAGGAACAGCCTAGAAATAAGGTTGACTGTATTGACACCACTGTGAAAGTTATTTTGAGGTATAAGAAAGTAAATGTCATCAAAATGTTCTTAAAATCAGAGGTGGGCAAATGCTCCACTGATTGAATAGCAATTTTGATTACAAATTGCGAGTAGCATTTTCAGACTTCCAAAAAAAAATCCCATTCAGTTCCTCCCCCGTGCATTTAAATATTCTAAATCAGACTGCAAATGTTCTACATGTGTGTAGTAATGTGCAGTTGGATACTGCCAACTCTAAAAGTCGTCTGACCTTCTCATTACCAGATTCAACCAGAAATACAAACCATGATGAAAGGCTTCCTGATAGTTTTCTGAACCCTGATAATTTCCATATGATAATTGTCAGAAAAATCCAGTCAGAATACTGGGAGACTCTTTCTCAGTTCTCTGCCTGGAATTTGTTCCTGTTTCTTGGGGGGGGGGGGGTCTCCCAGCCAATCCAATCCAATCCTCAGGAGGGATTAGTGCAGCTGCCCTTACCCAGCCATGCTGCCCTATGTGACAATTTCTTTCCCACAGCTCCTTGTGTGCTACTAGCTATGAAAAAGCCTTGGATTACTTGGATTACCTGGGTGTCTTGCTTGGAGTTATGTGTACCTTTGCCTGTACCTTGGCCTCCTACTCTGGATTCTTAGATGGACCAGTTTGATTTGTTTTGATTGTTAGTAATAGCTTTGTTGGAAGGGTTGTGGAGCGGTAGATATATATAAACATCGCTGATGGGAGTTTGGGGTTAACCAGGAGTTCTGGGTACAAGTACAAAAACAAATGTATCATGTAACTGGTGATACATTTCCATTAAGAATAGTGTTGTTGTTGTTTTTTTGTTTTGTTTTTTGCTGTTCAATTTATGGAATAAAGATTTGAAAACAATTCCTCTGGAAAGAAAGGAATTGATAGTGAAATGATGTGCTGCAGCAAGAATGGTAGTAGCTAAGTTTTGGAAATGTTCAGACCCACCCACAATCGCCAGTTGGTTTGACAAAGTGTTTTGATTTCTGCTTGATGGAGAAATTGTCACCTCACGTGGCCCAGGGTGATTCTGGTCGTTATCCATCAGATTCTGAATCGGTCTGGTTCCCGGTTTTAGAATTTGCATCTGATAATGTTGAGTTATGTCGACTTCCTGCTTTACTTAGAAGAAGAAGAAGAAGAGATTGGATTGAAAGAAAGGAATTGATAGTGAAATGATGTGCTGCAGCAAGAATGGCAGTAGCTAAGTTTTGGAAATGTTCAGACCCACCCACCATCGCCAGTTGGTTTGACAAAGTGTTTTGATTTCTCCTTGATGGAGAAATTTTCACCCCTAGTGGCCCAGGGTAATTCTGGTCGTTATCCATCAGATTCTGAATCGGTCTGGTTCCCAGTTTTAGAATTTGCATCTGATAATGTTGAGTTATGTCGACTTCCTGCTTTACTTAAGAATATGATATTTTAAATGTTTGATTTCTTGTATTGGTTTGTTGTTAACCTTATTTTTGTTGATAGGCGTACTTTAGAATATGTAAAAAAAATGCCATCTTCTGGACATGGAACAGGGGTCACTGGGGTTGGGGGGGAGGTATTTCTGAATTTCCTGCATTGTGCATGGGGTTGGACTAGATGACCCCGGAGGTTCCTTCCAACTGTATGAGTCTGTGATTCTATGAACTGTCCAAAGTGTTTGCCGCAAAATTGGGTAGTGATGGTGGAAAACTGCATAGCTTACCTACAGAGCCAGCTGTGATGTAGTGGCTAAGAGCAGCGGACTCTAATCTTAAGAATTGGGTTTGATTCCCCACTCCCCCACATGCAGCCAGCTGGGTGACCTTGGGTCAGTCATAGTTGTCCCAGAGCTCTCTCAGCCCCACCTACCTCATAGGGTGTCTGTTGTGGGGAGAGGAAGGGAAGGAGATTGGAAGCGGCTCTGAGACTGCGTGAAGGGCAGGATATAAATCCAACTTCCCTCCTCCTCTCTCTCCTTCTTCTCTAGTTCCTGGCTCTCAATGTTCAGCATAACTGAATGTTTTAAATTGAATTGCATGTAGGTCACATGCCGCATAGGAACTCTAGTTCAGTCCATGAAGTTCTCAGCATGTGATAGTTTGATGAATGCTGCTATCTAATTAAGGCCATTGACTGCACAGATGTGAAATGAGCACATGCGTTCAGAATGATTCATGACTTCAGATGATGCATGACCTCTCTCTGGGGTACAGGTAGTCCCAGAAATCCAGGAAATTATGATCATATGACTACCAGGCCAGCTGCCACAATGAATGCCAACACACAATGGATGCAAAATTACTCAAATTGCAAACTAATCATTCATGCAAGTGAATGGAGAAGTCCATGTGGCCATATCTGATTCTTTTCCATCCCCATAGATTATTATTGTCATCAGTTTTGGTTCATTCACTTTGTTGTTGTTAACGATCCTTTTGTTCTTTTCAGGCCACTTACACATCATTTGTCAACGATGTTTACATTTTCACCCATTTATATATGATGCAAAATGAATGCTGGGGGGAAAATACTCCATTTTAACAGAAAAGAATATATAAGTACAAGGAAAAAGAAACTGGCATGACTCATGTTCATATCCAACAAGACAGAGAAAGAATTCAGAACTGTGTTTCCTCTAAGCTGAGTTAGTGTGAGCTAGATCACAGTTTTTTAGCCTCCGGCTCACACATTTTTGTCTTAGCTCAGGAAGGATGAGTCCAGACCAAACTAATTTATGCAGTAGCCAAATCGCTCGCTCACAACTTTAATGTCAGTAACTCACAAAGTAAAATTTTGGCTCACAAGACTCCACAATGGAGATATCGGAAACCAACCAAGTAGTTTTCAAAAGTTTGCTTAATTTCTAGTTGAAACAACGTGAAGAAGACATTCAGAATCAGCCATAGAGCACATCTGGTTTTTAGGCATAAGGCATCTTTTTACACTGTCCCCTTATTCCACTTTGAAGGTGTTTCTGCCCTGTATGTTTTTAACCCTGATGGTAAATTGTCTTTTCAGATAACAAAAAAAGCCACTTGCAAAATGCATGTGGAATATTTCATCCATTTCAGATAGTGCTACATTTTTAATGGCAACTGGTCCCCCCCTTTTTAAACCACTTTTGTGTTACATTGATATAGTGTTTTTAAAAGCGATTAACTGATTGGTCAGTTTCTCAGTTGTTAATTCACTTCCCAATTTGTCTTCTATTTATTTGACTATTAGCCTCCCCCAGCAACTGATCCGTTACCACTCCACCCGCCACCCACTCTTTCTCCTGTCAAACCTTCAGTTGGGGTGGGGGCAGACTGCTTTTTACAACTTCCATTTAAGGACCATTTCAATGAATATTTGGTGTCAAAGCTTTGAGGTCCCTTTGCAAGAGAGTCACTGGGGACCGATTGCCAGTTGATTGACCTTGTTAAATGGTTGAACTCTTGGCGGATGATTGATGGGAGTTTGTTGAGCTGATGAATTTAGGAGCCAAATACACTGCTTGGGGAGGGAGGAGCCCACAGAGTGTTAATGGTTTGTTATGTTGAAATAGAGATATCTTGCCCTATTGTCTTCTTTGTCTTTATTTTTTTTAAGTCGAACGAAGGAAGAAACGAGGCAGCAACCTTTAAATGTGCTGCATGTCTTTTAGATGAAAGCCAGCGAGGTGCAGTGGTGTCAGACTAGGACCTGGGAAACCCAGGTTCGAATCCCCACTCATGCCATGGAATGTTGCTGGGTGACCTGGGGCCAGTCACACATTCTCAGCCTACCCTAACTGATAGCGTTGTCTGTCAAGGATAAAACAGGAGAGGAGGAGAATGAGGTCAGCAGCTTTGGGACCCCGCTGGGGAGAAAGGCGGGAGATAAATAAATAAATGGTAAATACGATAAAGTGGTTTTGCACTTCATCTAAAGGAAATGCTGGTTTTTTTTGTTATTCCAGAAGACTCAGACAAAACACAAAGAACTGGCGGGAAGGAATTCCCCTTACCCCATTGTGCCCTGAAGCAAATAACCAAAACAAAACCCTGCTTCACTTCAGAATTGAAAAAGGCAGTACAATGTCTGTGTGAAAGGGGATGTAGGGCCAGACTAGATCTGACACCATCCAAGAATCTAACCGAAGGACGTCTTTTCCACTTTAAAGGGATTTTAAAATGTTCTGAAGTCCCGATCAGGATTAGACACTCATGCTGTTGTTCAATCATTTTAAAAAGGCAGCAACATATATGGCTTGGTCCTGTGGATGCCATTGTATCTCGTTTGGCCTTTAGTAAGCTACATTAGGTGGGGCACGAAGATTGTGGGAGGAATATCAAAGGCAACAGCTTTGTCAGCAATTGGGCCCATGGGACTATTTTGTCCTGCCATTTTTACATTTAAAACCTTTTATGGGTCTCCAATGTGGCACAAATATTTTTTTTAAATTAAAACACTGAACAATTTAAAGCACATTTAAAATGATAAAATCATTCCTTTTTTTAATAAAAGCCTTACAATGGATTGGATTCACCAGAGCATTTCTGCAAACTAAAAGACTTCCACCTGTGGAGCCTGACTTTTTTCCGATGGCACTTTTTCTGCTGCAGCCCCAAATGACTCCTGGGGCATAGCATTTCAAGGGGCAATTTGAGCTTCTTTGGGAGGGGAGAGGCAAGAAGATAACGCTCCACAAACTGAAATCTTTCGAGCCACAGAAATGCTCTACTGGATCCAAACCTTTCAAGAGTATTAAGCTATAGTTTCTGACTGAGGCTCTGACCTGGAGAGCCAAAGGTAGCTCAATCTCGTCAGATCTCAGAAGCTAAGCAGGGTAGGCCCTGGTCATTGTTGGATAGGAGGTCACCGAGGAAGTCCAGGATTGTGACACAGAGGCAGGCAATGGCAAGCCACCTCTGGACACCTCTTGCCTTGGGAACCCCACCAGGGGTCGCCATAAGTCAGTTGCAACTTGATGGCTCTTTCCACCACCACCACCTGACTGAGAAACTTATACAAAGTTTCAGATCGGCATAATTTTGTACTATAAAACATCACCTTATCCCAGGGATAATGTTTTGAACATATTTGTTAGTGTAGTGGTTAAGAGCGGCAGACTCTAATCTGGAGAAGCGGGCTTGATTCCCCGCTCATCCACATGCAGCCAGCTGGGTGATATACCTGGATCAATAACAGTTCTCTCAGAGCTGTTCTCTCAAGAGCAGTTCTCTCAGAGTTCTCTCAGCCCCACCTGTCTTACAGGGTATCTGTTGTGGTGAGAGGAATGGAAGGAGATTGTAAGCCACTCTGAGACTCCAAGTGAAGGGTGGGATACAAATCCAACTCTCCTCCTCCTCCTCCTCCTCCTCCTCCTCCTTTAAATTATGTCCACTTAGTGACACTGTTGGGTCACAGTGAAGTAAAAAATATAGGGTTTTACTGATTCAGTTCATTGTTTGTTGGGAGGACTACAGAAAGAAAGAAATAACTATAAAAGAGATTGTAAGAATAATTTCAAATGGAAAGACTTCATTACCAGAAGAACTTAGTCCCTAGTACCATAACCACAGTGAAATTTCCAGAACTTTCAATCAAGTTAACAAATCGTTCTGATTGTACTCATGGTGAATCATTTATTCTTTAAAAGTGTTCACTAAAGAAAATTAGCTTCTTATTTTTTAAAAAAAGAAATCTTAGGAGAATGATTCATCAGGGGTATTGTTGTGTGGATGAGTTTGGTCAAATTTATGATAATCCATTTTGACAAATACTTTACAAAGCTTTTCATAAATGAGAGTCGGATTCAGAGCCAATTTCTTTTAGCCAAGGGAAGTTTCCATAATGAACGTGAGCAGGACTTTTATCAGGACATTTAACAAGGGGGTCAGAGTCTGGTTTGGAATGTGCACCAAAGGAGAGAGACTTTGAAGTTACATCTCTATGGGAAACCACAGGCTGCCTTGTTTCTTAATTAGAGATTTTTTAATTTGGAAAGTTCATGATCTCTGCTGAAACTAGGCTAGAGATTACAATACTCCAATTAATTCATGTCATACTTCTGAATTTTAACTGCAGAGCTCTCTATAGGTTTGCTCTGCCCTGTCATTCTGTCCTGAATTCCTGCCAGGTCTCCACTATAACCTTTCCTTCTTTACCTCTCTGCTCTCAGTTTCATCAGAAACTCTTCCTCCCTTAAATTGCTCTGCCCTTTCCTTCCTTACTGTCTCTTAGGCCTGGGACTTCCTCTCAACAACGTCACCTTTATATTTTCCTTCAAATCCACCACAAAACCTACATCTTTCATGCAGCTTTTGGTTTACTCTTTATTCCTCTCTCCTTACAACTGAAGTAAAGTTTAAATAAAAGGGCATTTGCACATATTAATCTTTTTTTAGGCTTGTCTCTTCCCAGGGGCAGATTGGCCATTATGAGCACTGGGACCCCTTTTGTTGGGCCAATGGCTTCTCCCCCGACTGGTGGGGGATAGGGGAACTTATCAGGAATGTGAGGGAGGTGGAGGTGACGTGTCCATGTCACTTCTGGTGCTCACAGGAAGTGATGTCATCAGGCTGTGCTGTCCAGGTGATGCTCTAGTATTTGGGCAAAAACTCAAACACCAAAGTGTTGTCCAGATGCTGCTGATGTGCTGATGTCACTTCTGGTGCATACCTCCAAAGTGTTGTCCAGATGGTGTTGATGTGCTGATGTCACTTCTGGTGCATACCAAAAGTGGTGTAGACATGTTACCTGTGACATAGCCTGGGCCTCCTTCTCTCTCCTGGTAAGTCCCCCTGCTGGCCAGCTGATCAGAGATGGGGATGGGGCCTGGCACTGGGGAACCCTTGCCTCAACTTGGGGGTCCAGCAACCCTAGTCAACAGGACCAGGGTGGGTTTGTAGAGAACATGAACTTTGTAATTAAGTCAGGAATGTGGCTTTTGCTAGGCATGCATTAAGTTCAATCCCCAGCCTCTCCAGTTAAAAAAAGCACAAGGTTGTAGGTGATGTGAAAGATCTCTACCGTAGACCTGGAGAGCTGCTTCCAGTATCTGTAGACAATACTGACTTTGATGGACCAATGGTCTACTTCACTATAAGTCAGCTTCTTGTGTTCAGTTGCCTGGTTCTGAGAATGGTGCTGCTATGATGTTGGTAAGGTTGTTGATCGAATAAGACTCATGTCAAAGGTGTTCGAACACAGGCCAGAGCTGACTTGAGTGCCCACAGTATAGTGGTGACGGTGGGAAAGTCAATCTGGCAAAGCTTTTCCAAACAGTAAGAGTTGGCACACATCTTGACCCCCAGAGAGAAAGGGCATATATCTCAGCAGTGTAATGTGACCTATTTGCAAAGTGCTTCATGAATAAAATCAATCACATTTTGATCTACCTTGGACTCCAAATTAACTACAGAGTGGGTGGATGTGACTGCAGCATCCACTTATTCATATAGATTCCTTTCCGCAAGTGCAGCCTGACAATGTGAGCTGATTACTTGGAAATGTGAGGACTACGACTCATTTATTTATTTATTTATAGTCAAATTTATACCCCGCCCTCCCCACAAAGCAGGCTCAGGGCAGCTGATAGACTCACCCATCCTGGCTAGAAAAATATGTCACAGGAGGATGTCATAGATTATTAATACCATCTTGAGAGATAGTTTATCAGTAATACCAGGCTGACAGATAGAGAGCCAGCATACTGCAGTGGTTAGAGTGCCAGACTACGATCTGGGAAATCCAGGTTTAAATCCCCACTCTGCCATGGAAGCTCATTGGGTGACCTTGGGGCAGTCACACTGTCGTAAATCAGTCTGTGGTCAGTGACAGCACAGATTCCGCAGATGAAGAGCTACCTGCAGCTGGCCCTCACCTCTGAACCAGGAGGAGAGCAACAAGAGATCAGGTTACCGGCTGAGCAGAAGTCACAGCCTACAGCTGAAACTGAGCCAGCACCTTGTAGCTCTGAAACAGTAAACAAGACTTCAGAAGCCACTCCCAGGCCAGCCTACCTAGCTCACCCACACCCCTACAGCACCGATGCTAACAGAGGCGAGCTGAGTTGCAGGAAAGGAGGAGTGTGAGTTGCAGGAAAGGAGGGGTGGCCCATCATCAGCTGTCAACTGACGAGATGGATGAGTAGTTTCAGGATGACTGCCAAGGAATTGGCTGGGAGTATAGCTTTTTAAGACTTAGCTATAAAATCAGCCAGGAGAAACAGCAGTTTCATGGATGCAACAAGTATACATTACTACTGAACCACTGACCTTGCAGTTACTGGACCAATGGAACCTTGACCCTTGGACTGGACTGGACTATCAGCTTTTCTGGAATGACTGACCCTGGACTGGACTTGGACTTGCTGCCTGAATTCCTTGACCCTAGACTGGACTTGGCATACCTGCTTTCCGGAACCCCTGACTTTTGGACTGGACCCTGGTTCCTTTCTGCAACCTTGCCTATGACCTGGCCTGCTGAAGCCATGACCCTGCCTCCTGGGAGGGCTGCATCAGTACACACACACTCAGCCTAACCCCCCTCACTGGTTTGTTCTAAAGACAAAACTTCAGGAGAAGAAAATGATGTAAGGTGCTTTGGAACTAGGGATGGGCATGAACCAAATTATGAACTGAAATTCATCACTAACTGGACTTGGTTTGTGAACTTCAGTTCATGCCACCCCTCCCTCACGAACCTCCCCTGAACTTCCCAGGTGGCTTTGGGAAGTTCATGTGGTTCATGCTGGAAGACACACTAGCGCCAGTGGCAGGGCTTGGAGAAGGTATTTAAATGCCTTCTGAGTTCACTTGCAAGTCGTGCTGCATCATTAACCATGAACCTCGAACTGGTTCATTAAATGGAAAGGTTCATGGAGGTTCATGGTTCATGAAACCCCATGAACCACAAGCCTTCATGAACCTCCATTTCCCGGTTGCTGCCCATCCCAATTTGAAGAAGAGAAGAAGAAGAAGAGATTGGATTTATACCCCGCCCTTCACTACCCGAAGGAGTCTCAGAGCCTCAGAGGGGCTGAGAGAGTCTCAGAGGGGCTTAGAGAGCTCTCCCGAGAACTGCCCTTGAGAGAACAGCTCTGAAAGAACTTGTGACTGACCCAAGATCACACCTTCAGCTGCATGTGGAGGAGTGGGGAATCAAACCCGGTTCTCCCAGATTAGAGTCTGAGTTCTTAACCACTACACCAAATTGGCTCTCTGGGACCCTATTGGAAAGAAAAGTGGGATATAAATGAAGTAAATAAATAAGCAAGAAAGCCAATAGCAGCTCCATGGGTGATTTCTGGGGGAAGAGAGGCTCCATTTGCTTCTCCCTCCCTGCTGCTGTGGTCGCAAACAGAAAAAAAGCTAGTGTGTACTTGAGAAGCACAACGTTCCCGATGCTTGTGTGATACACACTCCTCATGTTGTTTCCCACCAAACATGAGGACTTTGTAATCTGTAGATACAGTCTGAGAAGTGCATTGTGCCTTCTTTTTAGTCTCTTCCTTCATGTGGCAGGTAAAAACATTTTTACTTTGGCAGACTTATGGAATTAGTTCTCCATCCTGTTGACTTCAGTGTTGGACCACATCCCACCCTTTTGATGTTATTGTAATACGGTTGTACATTTTCAAAGATTTTTCCCCCTGCTATTATAATTAATTTCTCTGAGGTTATGAGCATCTTTGAAAGCGTTTCTGTGTGCCTTGAAAGTAGTATATGAACACTATTTAAAAAATAAAATGCACATCTGTGTTCTGAGGCAAGAAGTAACACATAAAGACCTTTGAAAATGGAACCTGAAGTGATTCAGGGTGAGAAATGTTTGCCATTCTCCTTCAGATACTTCTGCTACAAATTTAAAATCTGATGAACTTAGATTGTAAAGAAGATACCCATAAACCTGCTGGCACAGAATTCAGGATAAAACTCAGCCCTGGCTTGTGTATGAATCCTGTGGGAGAGAAACCAACTAAAGCCAGGGTGAGAAACAAGCTGCAGGCTCTCTTTCTCTGCCATGGAAACTAGAAAACACTGAGGGAGAAACCAAGTGAGGGAGATCTCATAGAATGTCTCCTTTGGGAAAGACAATTGGGTTTGTATCTGAAGGGAAGTCTGTCTTTGAGCTGAGGAAAAAGTATCTCAGCTTTCTGAGCCTGAGCAGAGACAGAAAATAATAATAATAAAGTTGTGCTGCTAGCTATGAGTTGAATATTGGGGCTACTGAAAAAAGTGCCTGAAATCAGACTGAGTTGCAGATTCAAAAGGCGCAGCAGTGAAGTGAATGGCACTGAGGAAAAAGCATTCTTGCAGACCCTTCTGGTGGCAGAGCCAGCTTTCAAGAATAATTTAAAAGCTTTGGGGAAATGGTGGGCCCACAAAACCTGCATCTTGGGCTCCCGTTGGTGCTATTCACACTACCATATTAGATATATGCATCAGTTTTGTACTGTTGACTGGGTTTTTCCAAGCGAGATGCGCTTTGAAGTGACTGTTTCCCCACATGATGACTGGGTCAAAGTTTATTCTTTTTGAATGGTTTTAAATCTGTACAGTTGGCAGCATTCATCATGGCAGCTGGCCAGGTAGCTAACTTGTCTAGTTGCTCAGAATTTACTGGGTTATTTGGATCTCATACACCCCAAGGTTATCATGAGCAGATCATGCACCCTTTCAGCCAAGCCGCAATTCAAATTTATATGCTTCCCTTTGCACCTGTACACCAGTGCACGTGCATTTGTCAACAGGATTCATGCCCTTGCATGAATGAAACTACACTTTCCAGACATTGGTATTCACAATGCATGAATCTGTTTCGCTATACAAGTCAAGAAGGCAGAAAGGGTAAAGCTGCAATACTAGAAAGGAGGGGCTGTGGCTAAGTGGAAGAACATCTGCTTTGGCATTCAGAAAGTCCCAGGTTCAATACCTGGCATTTACAGTTAAAATAAACAGGTAGTGAATGATATGAAAGACCTCTGCTTGAGGCCTTGGAGAGCTGCTGCCAATCTGAGTAGACAATACTGACTTTGATGGACGAATGGTCTGATTCAGTATAAGGCAGCTTCAGGTGTACGCTTGCCATTCCCCTATGGGGGGGCGGGGGTTGCCTGCTTTTAGGGCCTCCGATCTGCCAGCCTGGATCTGGCTGGCGTGGGAACCCCACCCCGCAAGTGCTGCATTCCGGCCAATGTTCCCGGTGTGATGACGTCACTCAGAGGTGACGTCATCACACAGGGCATGTTGCGGGAGGACGCACTATCATTCAAGGGAAAACTCTATGGTTTCCCCTCAAAGAACTCCCAAACAAGAAGAAGGAGCCCCCCACCAACAGCCAGGTAAGACTTGGCAACCCTATTCAGGTGTAAGATACAAACTATGCAGGCCCACCCACGCCAGTTGAGCTTAAGATAACCAAGAAAAGCACTTGCTTTGTAAGTTAATATTTGGTTGTTCAGGTGCACTGCGTTGATGAGGGAGGGAGGAGAGGCTCAGGAAAGCAGTGGGAGAAGACAAAGGCACAAGGCATTTGCCATACTGATTAGAGCAATTCTGAGGGCAACCTCCATATTCAGAGGCACTGAACCCCTGAATCCCAGACCCAGGAGGCAACATCAGGGGAAGGCCTCAGCCTCCATGCCCTGTTGTTGGCCCTTCAGAGGAACTGGTTGAGCACTGTGTGAGACAGGATGCCAGACTAGGTGGACCAGTGGTCTGACCCAGCAGGGCTGTTCTTATTTTCTTATGAACATTCAATAAACAGTACATATTGTTTGGAGTGCTTCTGGTGTGATTCATAATCTGTGATCAGATTTGAAACATTATTCACCCATTGCTGAAGACTTGCGACTTCTTCCTACTTTTATTTGCTTTATAAAATCAATAAACGCAAAGAAGCCTAGCTCAAGTAAAACTACCCCTCACTAAAAATGAAAATTTCTAAGGAGAGAAAATGAAAGTTTCTTAAAAAACAATTTCATTCAATAGTTCTGATATTGAATCTGTCAAAAAAGAAGAAGGAAGTGGTTGGAAAAATGCACCATTATATGTAATATACAAGAATCACTGGATATTCCAAGATAAGATACCCTGTTGTGCTTTTCCCCAAACTTAGTGGGAGAAGATTTCGTATCAGTATTGAAAATTAATTATGGGGGGGAAATGAGACTGTAGCTTTCTGCTATGTTGGGTTGATTAATTAGTATTACCCTTTCATTCTGTAAGAACCATTTTGCTTTACATATCCTTTTGCATCCTATGAACCTTCTGGAGAACCATTCCAAGAAGTTCTGGAGATACCTACTTAGAAAAGAATTGGACCTTGGCTGGGTTATCTTTTATTATTCCCTATTAGGATTGCCAACTCTGGGTTGGGAAATTTTTGGAGATTTGGGAGAAGGTGGGGTTTGGAGAGAGCTCAGCAGGATATAATGTCACAGAGACCATCCTCCAAAAGCATCCATGTTCTCCAGTGAACTGATGTTTGTAGTCACAAAATTGGTTGTAATTATGGGAGATCTCCAGGCCACACCTGGAGGTTGGCAGTCTTATCCACAATGCACACATCATTGAAAATGCCCCCCCTCCAACATATTTGATTTAAAACAATGACGCCATTAAAGTTTATATTCCCTTGTCTTGGGATCTGAATTTTTGCAGTTTGTAATGTTTATATAAGTTTATATAAACCTTAGCCGCTATTTCCCTGAGAAGTAATTCAGTAGCCCACAATATAAACTGAGCTACAGAGCATGCATAGGCCAGCAGTGAGGTCTGAAATAGGTAGTCTTCCAGGGTAGAAAGTGGTGAACAACAGAAAGTGTGATGCTTTAGCTTATACTTTATTGGTCTCTATAGTTCTACTGGACTCAAATCTAACATGATGCTCTAGGAATTTCAAGCATCCAGGCATCAGATTGACCTCCTGATGGCACCTGGTATTTTTGGCCACTGTGTGACAGTGTTGGACTAGATGGGCCATTGGCCTGATCCAACATTAGCTTCACATGTTCTTATGATGCTGTCCCCCCCCCCCAGTCCCTCTGCCTTACCATTGAGGGAGGGATGGGGAGCATCACTAGAAGGTCCTCCACCAGTTGAGACATCAAACACCCTAGAAACAAACTACAAATCCCACATTTACTTGAGTAGCAATGGCATGTATCCTATTAGTAAAATCAGAAGTCTCCCTAAAGACTAAAGAAGAGAAGAAGAGATAGGATTTATACCCAGCCCTTCACTCGGAGTCTCAGAGCAGCTTACAATCTCCTTCCCTTCCTCTCCCCACAACAAACACCCTGTGAGGTAGGTGGGGCTGAGAGAGCTCTGACAGAAACTGCTTTTGAGAGAGCAGCTCTGAGAGAACTGTGACTGACCCAAGGTCATCCAGCTGAATGCACATGGAGGAGTTGAAAATCAAACCTGGTTCTCCAGATTAGAGTCCGCCTATCTTAACCACTACACCAGACTGGCTCTCAAGAGCCTTCCTCCTAGTTAAGTGGCTCTTCCACCAAGGTCTACCATCCTCTAAGTGGGCATGGTGTCAGGAAGGGCCAGACCTAGGTGTGACCAATGAGGTCCCAAAGGGGCAGATTCTGGACTCACAATTATGGGAGAAGGAGAAGGAGGAGGAGGAGGAGATTGGATTTATACCCTGCCCTTCACTTGGGTCTCAGAGCAGCTTACAAACTCCTTTCCCTTCCCCTCCCCACAACAGACACCCTGTGAAGTAGGTGGGACGGAGAGAGCTCTTTCCAGAACTGTCCTTGAGAGAACAGCTCTGCCAGAACTATGGCTTGTCCAAGGTCATCCAGCAGCTGCAAGTGGAGGAGTGGGGAATCAAACCCAGTTTTCCCAGATTAGAGTCGGCACACTTAACCACTACACCAAACTGGCTCTCTGGGTGCTAGATGGCTAGCTGGGAGCTGGTTGAATGGATTTGATGATCACTAATGGTTCTCCCAAGGCAGGTTGAATAGGTTCCCAAGTATAGACAAAAGGTGGGAGATGAGTCTCTGGTTAGTGTCAGGAAGGATCACTAAACATCTGAATGTATGATTGGTTTATCTCAGTATCCTGAGGGATGGAACAGGAAAGACCGTTTTGGAGACAAAGGATTCTCACATAGACATAGGGTCACACAAAAAGGGCTAAGTGAAGTTCTGGAGATAGAAGGGCTATTTGCCAGGCGGCCTCTGAATAGCTTTAGAAATGCAGATACAATACCTGGTGGGACCCACTGTTATTCCATAAGCATACCTTTCTGGGTGGGGGAGGGAAGACTGGAGGTTTGCTCTAAGGACTGCCTTGTTGCCACCTGAAAATGGAGACCCTTTTCCAGAGCTGTGGCTAGCTCTGTATTTCAGGCCAGGAGTGCCTTTCTTGACCTGAGTTTGTGGGTCTCTGGTTAGAAGAAGGGTGCCCTGCTATTTAGGACTACCCACGAGTAAGGACTGGACTACAATTGTTGTGGTGTGAGGTGGTTCAGGCCCCATGATGCTCCTGGTGTGAGATAGTGTTTCCAAATTTCAAGACTTTTTTTTCAAAGACAAAGTATTTTTCAGTAGGGGTAGGCTTAGCGCATTCAGAATTGAGCCAAGAGAAGTTTGCCAATTGCCAGTTAAAAATTGCTATTAATTCATCATCAGGCCAGAAAAGCAGCAGAGGCACAGGAACGAGTGGCAACCATATCGTAAAATGTTGCGTCATTCCAACCTACGCTAACTCCACCAGAGCTAAAGCTCTGAGATGCATTTTCTTCATTCATCCTAACAGATAATTAATTTTATAACTCCAGCTCTGAACACCCTGTGTTGCTAAAATGTAATGAACAAAACTGAGCAAAAATAGAAACTCCCAATTTGGCTCCTTTCACCTCAGCTCTGAGCAGTGTTTATCTTCATTACGCTTCGACATAACAAACAGAACGTTTGAAGTCCACTGGGATTTAGTTTTAGGCAACAAAATCCATTATTACGTATGTATTTAGGTCAGGGAAGAGAAGAAGGTAGCATTACTTATGGATTTTGAAGTGTATCAGATTTTTTTAAAAAAAACAAAAAACAAAATACCGTGACTTACAAATATACTTGGAAGTAAGTTTCAGAGGTTGCCAACTCTTGGAATGTAAGGAATACATATGGGATTGGGTGCTGCATAAATTGCTAATTTTGGGTTAGGACATTCCTGGAGATTTGGGGGTGGAGCCTGGGGAAGGAGAACTTAAGAACATAAAAGAAGCCAATGTTGGATCAGGCCAATGGCCCAACCACTCCAACACTCTGTCACATAGTGGCCAAAAATACCAGGTGCCATCAGGAGGTCCACCAGTGGGAGGGGTTTGGGGATGGGAAGGATCTTAGTGGGGTATGGGAGTCCACCTCCCAAAGCAGACCTTTTCTCCAAGGGAACTGATCTCTGTTGTTTGGAGATCAGGGCCAGTTCTGCACTGACGTTTTTGTCACTCGTTTTTCCCTATTGCTTTGGGTTCCCCCTCCTTTCCCACATGTGTTTTGCTCCCTCGGCAATTACTAGAGAGAGCAAAACACTTTGGGGGGAAAACCCTGAAGCAACCCTAGTCCAGCAAATTGGGATGGGAAGGAGTCTTCCTAGCATACCCCTTGCATACTCCCCTAATAATCCTAACCCTAATAACCCGAACCGTAATTGTACCCTAGTAACCCTAACCCTAATCGTAACAGCCCTAACCCTAATAACCCTATCCCTAACAGTCCTAACCCTAATAATCCTAACCCTAACCCTAATAATTGTAACCCTAATAACCCTAACCCTAATTACCCGAACCCTAACAATCCTAACCCTAACAACCCTAACCCTAACACTTACCCTAATAACCCTAAACCTAATAATCCTAACCCTAATAACCCTAACCCTAACTATCCTAATCCTAACCTTAATGACCCTAACCCTTACCCTTATAACCCTTGCACCCCACCCCAAGAGCTACTACAGAAGTCCAGAGACTCTTGGGAACAGAATGGGCTGCAGAGCAGGTTGGAGACTGAAGGGAGAACTGACAGAAAACATCCCATCCTTTCTTGTGCAGGCACTTGTTCTGTTTGCGGAAGAGCTCTTTCAAGACGGGAAGGGATATTTTTGTTGACACATGCTCAAACTTTAGCCTCCGATGCAGTTTCCTATTCTTTCCCAAAGGCCCTGTCACGTCTCCAAATTACAGGGATCTGCAGGGAAGAGAAAAAGGAAATAAATAGTTTACATAAATTCTTTCTTTTCACTATTTGTGGGATCCAACCCATTGTGTTTCACATAGTCAGCAGAGACCTAAGACCCTTACATCCATGCATCTCTTAGATATACTGGCATAGAGGTTGGTCAGTGTTCTAAACCCTTTTCAGACAGGATTGCACTGTTAGATTTCTCTGTAGATTATAATCTGTTTTGAAGGCACAGATGGTGATATCTGAGAAGCCTTTACCATTAATCGTACAGTTGGGAATAATATGTATTTGAGTTGTGTGTGTATATATATATAAAATCTCCATTAAAGTATATTCCAGATATAAAATAAACCACTTTCACTAAAAAGCATTGCGAACGCAAAATCCTTAATGTATTTACATAAACTGTTAATGTGTTTCTAAAATAACATACACATTACACTCATTCTATACTGTTGTTCAGTAGAACTGGGGCGGGGAACCCTTTTATAGGCATGATTTAAATGGTACTTAGGTTTGTAATTTTACAATCACTTAAGAGTTAGAAGAGATATGGCATATTTATAAAAATATCAGTTGTGAAGAAAGTACACTTTATTAATACTCCCTTGTTAAACTGAAAGTCTGTATAAACTTGGAGTATAAAATATCATTTTTACTTTAGGCGCTGGGGTTTTGGGACTTGAGTCTACGGCTTCCTTATTCTCTCAGATTCCAGCTATTTTGTGTCACATTTTCTCCTATTCGATTCTCACCAACTTCCTCTTTCCTTTCTTCTTCCACTCTCCAAGGAGGCTGAAAGGGAATAAGGAACCAACTTCAGCCTCATCACCCTCTATTCTTTTGGATTGGTACATAATAGAAAGTGGAAAATAACTGAATTCCTTTGTAAAATAACTGAATTTCCTTTGTAAAATAACCGAAGTCATATACTGGGTTAGATCCAGTTGGAGGGTTTCCACAGACAAAAGTACTTCCACTCACAGAGGATACCTTTCTTACCACCCTGTACACATCAGCCCAAAATGCCCCTCCAATGCTTCCTAGGAAACAGGACCCACAGGAACAGCAATTCAGGGGACATTTGGGGGCGACAGAGGGAGGAGGGAAGCATGAAAGTTGTGCTCTGCAGATAGAAGCCCTTCTATGGTCATGGAATCTCTCCAATGGATCCCAGCAGCTAGCTGTATAAAATTCCACAACTGTCAAAGGTACCTGTTGAATATAGGAAGTGTGTTTGATTAACTGATTTATTTAGATTACCTGTTCCTACTTTCTTCACCATTCTTATACCATTCACCTTAGGTCTGGCCAGCACTCATTTCATTCCTTGCCTTTTTTTTTAGCTTTCCTTTTTGCAGGCTAATGTTGACAAGTGAGGATTAACGATCCTTGCTTTCTCTTTGGAAGAAATGTCAAAGATCTCTGCAAAAGAACTTCTGCTGGCTGGCCACAAAAGTAAAGCTCGGAACCTCTTGAGAGATACACACACACACACAAACACTTGTAGTTTCTGCTGACCTAGAGCCAAGTAACATGCTAATCTGGTCAGTTAAACCCATCCAGGGGTGCAAGATTTGGGGACAGACAGGGCTTTTTTTGTAGAAAAAGCCCAGCAGGAACTCATTAGCATAATAAGCCATACCCAACAGCAGAAACTCATTAGCCCATTAGGCCACACCCCTGATAGTACAGCTCATTAGCATATTAGGCCATACCCCCATGTTACCAGAAGTGTGGTCATCCAGCCACACCCACCTTTTGCTTCTTATTCTGTTTACCTTGTTTGTTGTCAAAACCCAGGGGTTTTTTTGTTGCAGGAACTCCTTTGCCACACACCCCTAACCCCCCTAATGTAGCCAATTCCAATGAGTTTCTGCTGTTGGGTGTGGCCTGTTATGCTAATGAACTCCTTCTGGGCATGGCCAACTAAGGAGCCAGCTGGAACTCCGTTACTGTGCGTTCCTGCCCAAAAATAGCCCTGGAGACAGATTTATTAAAGGGCACATGTCCTACTTATGTTGGATGCTGAGCACCTGAAAAGCCGATGCTCCACAAAAGAATGACACAAATTGGTACACCCCTCTGACATTATAGGAGGAAGGGTTTCCCAGAATGGTGGTGAGTCAAATGGTGGTGCAAAAATAACTGGATACTATACTTTCATATATACATATATATGTCTCTGTCCATACAGGAAAGCACTGTGCAACATTTAGATCTCACAAAATAACATTTTTAAGGAGTTCGACAACATCACTTTTCCACAAGATGACAATATATCAGAACTTCAAGCTACTATTGAGATCTACTTTCCTTGCAACAGGTGTATGCTCATTTATTTATTTCAGGCATTTTGTATCCTGCCTTTCTACCAAAATAACTCAGGCTAGTGGACATCTTTCTCCCCCTTCCTCCATTTTATCCTTAAAACAACCCTGTGAGGTAAGTTAGGCTCTGTGTGTGTGTGTGTGTGAGAGAGAGAGAGAGAGTATAGCCCAAAGTCACCTACTGAACGTCATGGCTGAGTAGGCCCTGGATCTTTCAGATTCTAATCAGAATGATGCCAGCATGGTATAGTGGTTAGGTTATGAGCAATGTTCCCTCTAAGCTGTGGAATCTTGTGAGCAAAAATTCTACTTTGTGAGCTACTGGCATTAAAGCTGTGAGCGAGCGATCTGGCTACTGCATAAATGAGTTTGCTCTGGAGCCGTCCTTCCTGAGCTGCGACA
>NW_015172571.1:57356-58571 GCF_001447785.1 Gekko japonicus
AACTTCGAGTATAAAATATCATTTTTACTTTAGGCGCTGGGGTTTTTGGGACTTGAGTCTACGGCTTCCTTATTCTCTCAGATTCCAGCTATTTTGTGTCACATTTTCTCCTATTCGATTCTCACCAACTTCCTCTTTCCTTTCTTCTTCCACTCTCCAAGGAGGCTGAAAGGGGATAAGGAACCAACTTCAGCCTCATCACTCTCTATTCTTTTGGATTGGTACATAATAGAAAGTGGAAAATAACTGAATTCCTTTGTAAAATAACTGAATTTCCTTTGTAAAATAACCGAAGTCATATACTGGGTTAGATCCAGTTGGAGGGTTTCCACAGACAAAAGTACTTCCACTCACAGAGGATACCTTTCTTACCACCCTGTACACATCAGCCCAAAATGCCCCTCCAATGCTTCCTAGGAAACAGGACCCACAGGAACAGCAATTCAGGGGACATTTGGGGGCGACAGAGGGAGGAGGGAAGCATGAAAGTTGTGCTCTGCAGATAGAAGCCCTTCTATGGTCATGGAATCTCTCCAATGGATCCCAGCAGCTAGCTGTATAAAATTCCACAACTGTCAAAGGTACCTGTTGAATATGGGAAGTGTGTTTGATTAACTGATTTATTTAGATTACCTGTTCCTACTTTCTTCACCATTCTTATACCATTCACCTTAGGTCTGGCCAGCACTCATTTCATTCCTTGCCTTTTTTTTTAGCTTTCCTTTTTGCAGGCTAATGTTGACAAGTGAGGATTAACGATCCTTGCTTTCTCTTTGGAAGAAATGTCAAAGATCTCTGCAAAAGAACTTCTGCTGGCTGGCCACAAAAGCAAAGCTCGGAAGCTCTTGAGAGATACACACACACACAAACACTTGTAGTTTCTGCTGACCTAGAGCCAAGTAACATGCTAATCTGGTCAGTTAAACCCATCCAGGGGTGCAAGATTTGGGGACAGACAGGGCTTTTTTTATAGAAAAAGCCCAGCAGGAACTCATTAGCATAATAAACCACACCCAACAGCAGAAACTCATTAGCATTTTAGGACACACCCCTGACAGCACAGCTCATTAGCGTATTAGGCCACGCCCCCGTGCCTTCCCTTGGCTTCTCTGCGAGCCCCGCAGCTGCGGGGAGCCCGGGCAAGCCCCCCCTTGAAGGGAAGGGAAGGCAGTTTAAACTGCCTTCCCTTGGCTTGCCCAAGCGCCCCACGGCTGC
>NW_015172571.1:58847-67733 GCF_001447785.1 Gekko japonicus
GCAAAAATAACTGGATACTATACTTTCATATATACATATATATGTCTCTGTCCATACAGGAAAGCACTGTGCAACATTTAGATCTCACAAAATAACATTTTTAAGGAGTTCGACAACATCACTTTTCCACAAGATGACAATATATCAGAACTTCAAGCTACTATTGAGATCTACTTTCCTTGCAACAGGTGTATGCTCATTTATTTATTTCAGGCATTTTGTATCCTGCCTTTCTACCAAAATAACTCAGGCTAGTGGACATCTTTCTCCCCCTTCCTCCATTTTATCCTTAAAACAACCCTGTGAGGTAAGTTAGGCTCTGTGTGTGTGTGTGTGTGAGAGAGAGAGAGAGAGTATAGCCCAAAGTCACCTACTGAACGTCATGGCTGAGTAGGCCCTGGATCTTTCAGATTCTAATCAGAATGATGCCAGCATGGTATAGTGGTTAGGTTATGAGCAATGTTCCCTCTAAGCTGTGGAATCTTGTGAGCAAAAATTCTACTTTGTGAGCTACTGGCATTAAAGCTGTGAGCGAGCGATCTGGCTACTGCATAAATGAGTTTGCTCTGGAGCCGTCCTTCCTGAGAGTATAGCCCAAAGTCACCTACTGAATGTCATGGCTGAGTAGGCCCTGGATCTTTCAGATTCTAATCAGAATGATGCCAGCATGGTATAGTCATTAGGTTATGAGCAGTGAACTCTATTCTGGAGAACCAGGTTAGATTCCCCACTCCTCTCCCACATGAAGCCTGCTGGGTGACCTTGGGCCAATCACAGTTCTCTCAGAATTCTCTCAGCCCCACCTCCCTCACAAGGTGGCTGTTGTGGTAAAAGGAAATGAATGTGATTGTAAGCCACTTTGAGACTCCTTAGGGTACAGAAAAATGAAGTATAAAAACCTATGCTGCTGCTTCTAGTCTGATTACTGTACTATGCTGGCTGACACAACATGGTAATATTTTATTGGCCTATCAGACACAGTTACAAGAGTCCATCCAATGGCCATCAACACCATTTCAGAAGCATTCACAGTTCTTTAAAAACTGCCACAAGGCCCTGATCCAGATTGGGCACATGGTAGCCCCAGGAGCTCTTCTCCTTCCCCCATGTCTTTTCAAATGTCAAAACAGTAGAGGGGGCTGTTTTGTCACCTGAATATGCCCTGGGGAAACGAGAACTCTTGGGGCCGCCACACTGTGTGCCCGATCTGGATCAAGTCCCTGTGGCAATTTTAAAAGAACTACAACTGCTTCTAAAATAGTATCCGTAGCCACAGGATAGACCCGTGGCCACCGTCATGTTTTGTTTGGCCCCCATGTTACAGGTGCTGGGAAAGGCCTTCTCTGCCTGAGACCCTGGACAGTGGCTGTCAGTCAGGCAGTATTGAGGTAGGTAGATCAATAGTCTGGCTCAGCTGAAGGCGGGCACGTCCTTTCCCATATGCATTGTTACGTGCAAATCTAGTGCTAAACCTCAACCAGTGTTGTACTGGGTCATTTTCAAACCCGTATACATAACGGCTACTGGTTTGTATGTTTGGTGGGCAAAAGCCTTTGGACTAAGTAGCCTGTACGAAGCACGTTCCGTCCAGGCACTGTCAAGTAGCAGGCATATGCATTTAATGAAGGACTTGGCAGCCACACGGGAAGGTGCTTAAGGCCGAGAAAAAATGACATCTGAGCCAAAGTGATGTGTGCCAGACGACTGAGCGGAATATGCAAAAACGTCACGGGATCGTCAAGGCAGATGGGGAGCGAAGTATCCACACAGGAAAATGTCAGCCCAGTCCTCATTAAGCAACCTGGGCTGCCAACTGTCAGTCTTTGGGCCAAAGTCAGAAAGGAGACATGTGTAAAGAAAATCAGGGGTTCAAACAGTTTGCACTCAAGCTTGACAAGAGCGGTAGGATTTTCATCTGCGAAGGCACGTGCGCCTTACTCTGTGTGAGTCACCCTCCCCTGTCTACTATCCCAAGGATTTCAACAGTGGGGTCCCACCACTGTTTGCAGAGCAGCAATGCTTTTTCAAAGGAGAAGCTGCATTTTTAATGCCTCCCGATGCCGCTATGCGCTGCAGGGTTTCTCGGGCACATTAGGACTGATTTGTATTATCCCAGCATCGTGCTTCCTGGTTAGTGAAACCCCTGAAGCTTCGCGGTAATAGACAAGGATGATAGCTCACTCACCTCGTACAACTTGCCCTTCGAATCAGTACGGCAATCATCTCCAGAGTTCAGGGGCTCATTAAATAAGCCTGACAAGACTCTGATGCTAAGAATCACCAGGAAATGACAGGCATGCCTTTCAAATACAGATCATGCCTAGCATTAGAGGGTGTTGGTATCCATGGCTGTCTGTAATTTTATACGGAGAGTCAGATGTTAGAGCCATAACAATGCCTTCATCTGGGAGCAGTCCCTATCACAAGGAAAGAACACATGCTACACTCGTGCTCAGGGATTTGTTCAAAAAATGTAAGAAGAATGCAAACCATATATACTTTAAAATAGCATTTACTTCTTTTCTGAGTTTGTACATTTATCAGTGCTCGAGATAAAAAAAGATAGCTCTTTGTAGTATAAAGAAAGAAAACAGAAGAATGACTGTTCGTTCTAGTAAAGAATTTGGGTTTCCAATACCATTGTGTTCCCTTCCTGCATTAAACACAACTATAACTGAACCCTCCTTTTCCTATCAACTCTAAAAGTATTATTGTAAGAGAGTTGTTACAAGCAGGAAGAATAAAAATTTACCATTACCAATGGCCATCCATCGCAGCAAATCCCTCCCTGCGGATACTTGTTGGCATCGAGTAGTTAAGTAGTTAGGCTTTGCCCAGTGAAGGATACATCTATATGTTGATGACTTTAGGGAACTGGACTGATGATTTTATAGATTTTAATTGATTATTGTAAGATATTTTAATTTGTAAATCTGCATAAATTGCAGATATATATGTGTTGGTACCTGCCCTAAGGAGCTGCGGTGGCTCAAGTGGTTAAGACGCTGAACTGCAGGCTGTGGAAGGTAGGTAGTTCAGCAGTTCGAGACCCGAGTTGCCGCATGACGGAGTGAGCTTCCGTCTCTAGTTCCAGCTCCTGCCAACCTAGCAGTTCGAAAGCAAGAAATTGCAAGTAGATAAATAGGGACCACTTCGGTGGGAAGGTAACAGCGTTCCGTGCGCCTTGGTGTTTAGCCATGCCGGCCACATGACCACGGAAATGTCTTCGGACAACGCTGGCTCTTCGGCTTTGAAACGGAGATGAGCACCGCAACCCTAGAGTTGGATTCGACTGGCTTTTGAGCAAGGGAACCTTTACCTTTACCTTACCTGCCCTGTGCCTACAAATTTGGGGAGGGCAGAATATAAATTGAAATAACTAAATAAATAAACAAACAAACAAAGTATACCAAGGGCTCAGGGGCCTATGGAAAGGCAGGATTAGAGCAGGTATCCTGTGTTACCTTCGGGAAAGAGAGGGTTAGTGATTTGTGAGGGGATTGAGGGAAATATCCCAATTGACAAATTAACACTATTTCAAGGTGCTGAGATTCTGGGGTTTAGGGAGATGTTCCAAGTAAAATCCTCTCTCTCTCTCTCTCTCTCTCTCACACACACACACACGCATACACACAGAGCCTGTTATTTTTTGTAAAGTGGTGGGTGTGTGGAATTGTATATTTTCTGAAACAGTGCTTCACTCTCTCCCTTGCTGTAAATAGTTGGTACTTTGTTACATCCACCAAACCACTAAGCATAAGAAGAAGAGTTGGTTTTATACCCTGTCCTTCACTACCTGAAGGAGTCTTGGAACAGCCTACAATCACCTTCCCTTCCATCCACACAACAGGCACCCTGTGAGGTAGGTGGGTCTGAGAGAGTTCTGAGAGAACTGTGACTGGCCCAAGGTCACCCAGCAGGCTTCACATGGAGTAGGAGTGGGGAATCAAACCCACTTCTCCAGATTAGAGTCCACCACTGTTAACTACTATGCAGAGTATGCATATACTTGATGGCATCAGCAAATGGGAGGAAGCCCTTCTAAGGAAGGGATAATATTGTGAAATAAAGGTGTTGGTGTGAATCACTCCATAAGAAGAGGGGAGCAGTAGAAATTACCTCAGGTTTTTATTCTGCCCTCCCCCGAATTCCTTCATCATAGCAGCATGTAATCCAGCAATGTTATTCATTAACACAGCCTCATGGAGCACACAACCCATGCCAAATCAACTACATCACTACTACAGGAAGGTGTGACAGGAATAAGTGGAAAGCACTGTAAAAAAGGAGAGGAATGAGTTGAGATTAAGATAAAAAGATGGTTGGATCCAACCCATTATTCTGTAAATGCATTATTTTTAATTGTGCAATCCACCTTGAGTCTACATGAGAAAACCAGCCTAGAAAATAATAAATACATAAATAGGATAAGATAAATTGCCACATCAAAGCAATTTTGATGTGCTCACACTTGTGATTCACAACCAATTTTCTATATATATTAACAATATAGAGAGGGGATGCTGAAAACTGCAGAAAAATGCACATGCTCCTATTTCGGAATTCATTGTTAGAATTTAGAGGACTGGGATGCAGTGCAATGCAAAGTCCTGCAGGAATGAAATTGAGGAGGAGGAGAAGGAAGAAGAAGAAGAAGAATTGGATTTATACCCCACCCTTCACTACCCAAAGGAGTCCCAGAGCAGTTTAAGGTAGATGGGGCTGAGAGAGCTCTTTTGAGAACTGCTTGTGAGAGAACAGCTCTGAAACAACTTGTAACTTACCCAAGGTCACACCAGTAACTGCATGTGGAGGAGTGGGGAATCAAACCTGGTTCTCCCAGATCAGAGTTCACGCTCTTAACCACTACACCAGATTGGCTGTAGTCTGCACATCCCTCATGTGTCATGATTAGGCATTCCAATGATGACGGAGAGTTCCTGTTTCCTCTTCCAAACTAGGAGGCAGTGAAAGGGTCTACTAGAAGTACCCATTATTTCCTCTTCAGCATCTGAGGAACCTTGAAGCAAAGCGTGAAACCATCCTGGTTTCCCGTCCTGACAAGCATTTATCAAGCAGCTGAATTTCTGTAAACTTGAGAAATTCTGCTTTTGTCTTTCCAGTATTCATCTGGCGGCTCAAATAGATGAGGTTTTATAGAAGATGTATGTATTTCACTTTGGAGAAGTCATTTGCTTCCTTAATTTACAGAATATTACAGTCCTGAAGCAAAATTGGGAGCATACGGCTCCAGCACTAGAAAAGCTTTTTACTCCTGCGCCTTTAAAACCTGCAGAATCAATAGAGATCTTTGATTCCCCCCTCCTCCTCACTCAAACTTCACCCCACTCTCCACTGAAAGGATTCTTGTTCAGCCCCCATAGCTTTAATTCTCCAGCTATATAGTAGTTAGCCCTCACACCAATAAGGCATTACCCCCCCCCCCATTGCTTCACGGGAGCTTCTTTGGCATACGCTGATTTTTGCTTGAGCAATCGGCCGCTTTTCCAAGAGAAGCGATTTCCCTGCCAAAAAGGAACAGGATTTCCATCTTTCATTTTGAGAGCTTAATAGCATATAATGCAAAATTCTAGTTAATATTCCAGGCGGCTTGCTAACTTACTCCTGGACGCTTGCCAGCCCGTCGCACCTGGACCGCTTCCTTGCACATATTTCAAAGTGTCAGCTGAAGTGGCCCTAGAACCGCCTGCAGAACTCTTGTAATTGCTGAGATACGCCGAGCCCAACTGTGATAATAAAAGACAAAGTTTAATGGGGGGGGGGGGAGGAGGGAAAACAGCTGGGATTTATGCTTCCAATTTGTTTGTTTTCCCCCCCTCTGAATGCCAAACATTATAAGATGGAACATAGTAAGCAGTAATGTGTTCCTGAGACAAGAATCTCTCTCACACAGGTAGAGTTTCCAACCTCCAGGTGGTAGCTGGAGATCTCCTGGGGTTACAACAGATCTCCAGGTGACAGAGATCAGTTGCTCTGGGGAAAATGGCTACTTTGGAAGGTGGATTCTATGGCAATATACCCTGCTAGCCTCCCCAAACCCCGCCCTCAACAGACTCCACCCCCAAAATCTCCAGGAATTTCCCAACCTGGAGTTAGCAACCCTAGCCAATCAAAATCTTCTCAGGAATATTTAGGTTTAGAGAAAGAAGACAAATCTGTTCCACATTATATCATTCTAGCTTCATTTCCAGACCGCACAAGAACTCATCCACACAACGTGTAATTGGATTGAAACTTGCAGGAGGCCTCCTACAAACTATTCCAGAAGTTTTCTTTGTACTGAACACTCAAAATAATTCTAAATTGTCTTGCACAGGTGCATTCTTGCCCTGCTTTACCACAGCTGTCCCCTCTCCCATCTGTCATTGTAGTGTAAGCTGACCACCACCGGGGGCCAGCGAACAGCCAGAGCTTGGCTCTGGAAGAACAATAGGGACTAGGCTCCTAGTTCCTCCACTGGGGAACCAATGGGAACCATGGCGGGAGATTCAAACCCACCAATGGTGACCAGGGGTGTGTCCCCAGGTATGTATATAGTTGGCCTGCCGGCCGTTTGTCCCTGGTCTTGTTGTGTACCAAATAAAGCGTGCCATGCACCACGTCGTCGTTGGTCGTTTATCCATGCGGCAACCTACTACATAACAGTCATCCAACCAGGTTGGACAAAAGAGGGGTAGGGGAGGGGCTATAGCTCAGGGGTAAAGAATCTGCTTGGCTTGCAGAAGTTCCCATGTTCAGTCCTCGGCATCTCTCATTGAAGATCAGGTTGTGGGTGATAAGGAAGTCCTCTGCCTGAGACCCTGAGGAGATGCGGCCGGTCTGAGTTGACAATACTGACTTTGATGGACCGATGTCTGATTCAGTATACGGACGCTTTGTATGTGTGTAGCTGCAGGGCTTATAGCATTTAAGCCTTGATTTTGCCTGCCTGACTCCCAAAGCTGAGTGAATTCAAGTGTTCCAGATTTGATCACAAGCAGTGTTCCCTCTAAGCTGAGTTAGTGTGAGCTAGCTCACAGTTTTTTAACCTCAAGCTCACAGATTTTTGTCTTAGCTCAGGAAGAATGGCTCCAGAGCAAACTGATGTACGCAGCAGCCAAATCACTTGCTCATAACTTTGATGCCTGTAGCTCACAAAGTAGAATTTTTGCTCACAAGACTCCACAGCTTAGAGAGAACATTGATCACTAGTACTTTGCATGTTCCTGCAATGCTGCCTGGGAGCTGTGGTTAAATAAATTTCAAGCAGATGATTCTATGATAAGTGTTGCTTATTGTGCAGGTGTAAAAGTGGCATGTGCACTCAAAATGAAGACAATTTTAAGTGATCCATAGGTTTGCCAACCTCCAGGTGACATCACAGTGTAAATTACATGCTAAATGCAAGGAACAGTCACTGTGATATATAGGCTACCAAACTTTATTTAATAAAACCACACCTGAATTACAGAAGTATCATTAACATAGAGAAAGAACAATAACAACCCTTAAAATAATCTTATATTTAACAGGGCTCATCCTTATGTTGTTATAAAACAAGACAAGTAACTAGTTGTTGAAATTAGTATCTGGCTTGCTCCTAATATAAAAGTTTAATTGCAACTATAGGTAAGCCTCAAGAGGATATGTTCCTTATAAACAGGTGGTCAGCCATATTGGTCTGAAGCAGTAGAACAAATTTAGAGTCCAGTGGTACCTTTAAGAATAAAACTTTCGTCCCGTTCACACGAGGGAATTTGGGCCGGGAGCAGGATGGTTCGGGGGCGGATCAAACGGCCGCGATCACACCACAACATCTGGGAAGCGTAGTGCTTCCGTCCCCGAACTGGCCCATCCACGCGATAAGGCGCATCAAGTTGGAACCACCTACCGAGGTGGTTCATCTCCATGGTGCGGCTCAAACCGGGAGTCTGATCGCCGGCGCGTCTCAGGCTCCTAGCCAAACTGCGCATGCTCTGACATGCGCAGTTTGACTGGCCTGCCGTCAGCTCTGTGTTTTTTCCCCGGCGTCTGATCGTGCCAGGGAGAAAAGGCGGCGCGGCCAGGGGATCCGTGGGATCCCGCCATGCCGTTTCAACTTTGGCGCGGCTTTTAAAAGCCACGCTTTTTGCCGGCTTTTCCCCTGCCGTGTGGCAGGGGCCACTGTTGGTCTTAAAGGTGCCACTGGACTCTAAATGTGTTCCCTATAACAGTGAGATTTAATAATTTTGAGAATGGGAAAAACAGTTTCAGTTCAATTCATGGTCATTAATATGCACAATATTAGTTCAATAACAACCTTTACTAGTGTATAGTTATTTTGTATTTTTAAGGAGGTTCCTTCGTGAAGGCTCAGTGGCTTGCACTTTGGGAGACCGTTTTGCTGGCAATAGAACAGAAGGTTTTGTACTTGCTTATCAAAAGGGACTGGGTCGTTCCATATGCAAAAACTGAATGGCTAGAACAGGAAGATAATGACAGAGCAAAAAGAAGAATGAAAACTTCTGAAGAAGTTGTAACACGAAATGGGGCAACAGCTAGTTACTTGTCTTGCTTTATATTGTTTTATAATTACATAAGGATGAGCCCTGTTGAAAATGGTGATATAAGGTTATTTTAAGGGCTGTTCTCGTTATTTTTCTATGTTAATTATAATTGTGAAATTCAGATGTGGTTTTACCAAATAATGTATAGCAGCCTCTGTATCATCCTGACTGTTCCTTGTATTTCGCATGTAACCTCCAGGTGTATCTCCTGGGATTACAGCTACTCTCCAGGCAACAAATATCAGTTCACCTGGAGAAATGGCTGCTTTGGATGGTGGGCTCTATGGCATTATACCCCACTGAAGTCTCTCCCTTCCCCAAAACCCATCCTCCTCAGGCT
>NW_015172571.1:67750-85234 GCF_001447785.1 Gekko japonicus
AAATCTCTAGGTATTGCCCTACACAGAGCGAGCAGCCATAATGATGACTCTGTGGAATATGTAGTTCCAGACATCCAGTAAACTGCAGGTCCACCAAGATAGGGGGCATGGAGAAACAAAATTGGGGGGGGGAAGTCAGCTGGAGGGCACGAAGCCAGCGTCATGCTGCATCCAGCGAATGTCTTTCCAGTTATTTTAATGCAGTTCTCGCACAGAGAAGTCTGAGCACAGTAAAAGGCTCTCTACTATCAGCTAGAAACCTCCCTTTCTCCAAGACTGAAGCAAACTTGCCTTACAGATCATGCTAAACCCATCAATTAATACAGCAATGGAGCAAAACAAGCAACCCTGGCTGATGGCTGCTACATTAACTGTTGGCCTGCTGCCTGCTAACCAAGGTCATTTTCGATAATCGTCCAACCTTCCTCTCTTCATTATCTTGCACCCAGCTCAGCCAGATCTTGCAAAGCAGTGATTAGGATTTTGCAGAAAGATAAATACAACATTTCCCTCTCTTTTCCTTAATTTCTGTCCCTCTTCTCTACACTTTCCTCATTCATTTCTGTCTCCCTTCACTTAATTTTTCCATGTCCCCTTTAATTTTCACTTCTTGGTCTTAGGACCTTCTCATTCCTATCCTGCTTGGTGACAGAATATATTTAAGACTGGTGTAGTAGAAAACCTTTGTTAACATTATGAACAGAAGGGGTGGGGAGAGTTACTATTTCCCCATGATCTTAAAAAGTAGTAAAGGGATGCTTTCCCCCCCCCCCTTACATTAATAGTTATGGAACATTAATCTGTTTTAGAGGTTATACATATGGAACAGAAGTTACAACTCCCAGTTCAGGCAATGGGTTGTTAATCATTATTGTGCAGACAGAAGATCTAATAGCTATTTGTAAAGGCTACTTTGCTATATGACAAATGATCTTTTTATATAATTAAAAATTAGATTTATAACAAAAACCAGAAGAGTTTTTCTCCCTAATTGGATCCAAAGCTGCATTGTTCTCCTGTTCTCCATTTTATTCTCACAACAGCCTTGTGAGGTAGGTCTGGCTGAAAGTGTTTCATCCAGCAACCTTCCATGGAACCCTACACAGAGCGAGCAACCCTAATGATGACTCTGTGGAATATGTAGTTCCAGACATCCAGTAAACCGCAGGTCCACCAAGATTATTGGAGAAACAAAATTGGGGGGGCAAGTCAGCTGGAGGGCATGAAGCCAGCGTCATACTGCATCCAGCGAATGTCTTTCCAGTTATTTTAATGCAGTTCTCGCACAGAGAAGTCTGAGCACAGTAAAAGGCTCTCTACTATCAGCTAGAAACCTCCCTTTCTCCAAGACTGAAGCAAACTTGCCTTACAGATCATGCTAAACCCATCAATTAATACAGCAATGGAGCAAAACAAGCAACCCTGGCTGATGGCTGCTACATTAACTGTTGGCCTGCTGCCTGCTAACCAAGGTCATTTTCGATAATCGTCCAACCTTCCTCTCTTCATTATCTTGCACCCAGCTCAGCCAGATCTTGCAAAGCAGTGATTAGGATTTTGCAGAAAGATAAATACAACATTTCCCTCTCTTTTCCTTAATTTCTGTCCCTCTTCTCTACACTTTCCTCATTCATTTCTGTCTCCCTTCACTTAATTTTTCCATGTCCCCTTTAATTTTCACTTCTTGGTCTTAAGACCTTCTCATTCCTATCCTGCTTGGTGACAGAATATATTTAAGACTGGTGTAGTAGAAAACCTTTGTTAACATTATGAACAGAAGGGATGGGGAGAGTTACTATTTCCCCATGATCTTAAAAAGTAGTAAAGGGATGCTTCCCCCCCCCTTACATTAATAGTTATGGAACATTAATCTGTTTTAGTGGTTATACATATGGAACAGAAGTTACAACTCCCAGTTCAGGCAATGGGTTGTTAATCATTATTGTGCAGACAGAAGATCTAATAGCCCTTTGTAAAGGCTACTTTGCTATATGACAAATGATCTTTTTATATAATTAAAAATTAGATTTATAACAAAAACCAGAAGAGTTTTTCTCCCTAATTGGATCCAAAGCTGCATTGTTCTCCTGTTCTCCATTTTATTCTCACAACAGCCTTGTGAGGTAGGTCTGGCTGAAAGTGTTTCATCCAGCAACCTTCCATGGAAGGTTGGGGATCTGATTATTAAGGTCACATGACAGGCTTCTTAAAAACTTCCTATTACATGTTGTCTGTTGTGAAGATAACCTGGTTCAGGGTGTTCCAGTTCCCTTCATTTGGGGCACTGTAACTTCCATCATCATTCTGGGGTTAGTGGCCACTTTTCAAACATGTAGTGTTTTTTTTTAAGTTATGCCTGCCACAGAGACCCTTAGCTTCAGTTGCAAATAGGATGGTGCTGTGGCAGTTTGTCTCACCTGGTCTAGGATTTTCCCATGCCTGTCAATTTTGACCATGGAACTCCCACAATCATTCTGAAGCTGGTGGACCATTTTGAGTCTCCTGACTCTATTCTCTGATGAGTTATGCCTGCCAGGGTGGCATAGTGGTTAAAGTGTTGGACTAGGACTAAAGTGTCGGAAACCCAGGTTCAAATCTCCTCTCTTCCATGGAAGCTTGCTGGGTGTCTTCAGCCAATTCTTTTACTACTATAAACTGATGGTAACAGCAAGCCAAGTGATTTAAGAACATAAGAACATAAGAGATGCCAATGTTGGATCAGGCCAAAGGCCCAGATGGAATCTTTGTCTGTGTCACACAGTGGCCAGAAATACCAGGTGCCATCAGGAGGTCCACCAGTGGGGCCAGGACATTCGCACTTTTCAAACATGTAGTGTTTTTTTTTAAGTTATGCCTGCCACAGAGACCCTTAGCTTCAGTTGCAAATAGGATGGTGCTGTGGCAGTTTGTCTCACCTGGTCTAGGATTTTCCCATGCCTGTCAATTTTGACCATGGAATTACCACAATCATTCTGAAGCTGGTGGACCATTTTGAGTCTCCTGACTCTATTCTCTGATGAGTTATGCCTGCCAGGGTGGCATAGTGGTTAAAGTGTTGGACTAGGACTAAAGTGTCGGAAACCCAGGTTCAAATCTCCTCTCTTCCACGGAAGCTTGCTGGGTGTCTTCGGCCAATTCTTTTACTACTATAAACTGATGGTAACAGCAAGCCAAGTGATTTGTTCATCTCGTTATGTTATTTGGTTTGGATCGGGGTCACATGGGGGCCCCAGATGGAATCTTTGTCCAGGGGCCCATGGTGGCTCTCAGCAGCCTTGGTAAATTGTGAGCATGTGTGAACACTTGCTGAAAGTTCAGCTGCCAGCCTGAATTACACCAGGTGTGGCAAATGGAAAGCCTTCAAGTTTCAGCAGGCGTTTGAACTGTAGCTGCTGCTTTCGGACTATATGTTCCCCATCTTGTTTTATTACAGAAGTATTGTGTTATTGAATTATATCATGGTTTAATGGTGTTATAATTGTCCTATTGTTTAAATTACTGTGGGCTGCTTTGGGGGATCATGAGAATAAAAGCATATTGATTGATGATGATGATCATAGCTGGTAATGGTGGTAGCAGCAGCAGCAGCAGTAGTTCCCAAGTAGCAGTGTCTGGCTAGCATCACACACTAAATGGAGAGTAAACCGATGAAATTACCTTTTACTGATCTGGAGCCTGGGTCCGTTTAGCTGAGGGTTCTCTGTTATGATCTCCAGCAGGTCTCCAGGCTCTCAAGAAGAGGTCTTTCTTGCCACATCTTTGTGTGAGATTCTTTAAAAGCAGAAGCTAGTTTATGAATGTAGGACTTTATGTACCCAAAGGTCTACTACCAAGCAACAGTCCCTTCCTAAGGGTGGGATCTTGTATTGTGTAGTTCCACCGACAGCATTCAGGGATTCTGTGGCAGGTGCTCATGATCGCTCTTAGCTGATAAATTAATGTGGGGTTCCTTGCAAATAAAATGCATGAAAACCCTTGCCCTGAATGAAGGATACTGCAAGAGGTAAAGAACAGGTCTGACTATTCATTGGGTGGTTTAGGAAATGCCTCGTGAGGGTCTGTTGTAGGCAGAGAGGAAGAGGCAAGGCATGGTGAGGGGTTTTGAACTCTTCAGAGGTATACATCCCATGTAGGGTTACCATATTTTGAAAAGAAAAATAGAGGACATATTTTCAGACTGATAACTTCAAACAAGTGGTCACTAGGACAAATCTCATTTTAAATACCCCTACTATTTAAACTGTGATAATTGCTACTAACTAGGAATATTCCTAACCTTCCCAAAAGAGGACATTTTCACCAGTTTCTAAAAAAGAGCCCAAAAGAGTACAAACACCAAAAAAAGAGGTAACCCTAATCTCATGCCTTGTGGAGACTATGCTTCTGTGGTCCAAGGATGATCAGGAATTCAAAGCATGCATTCAAAGCCTGGAAAACTAACATTTGGAAAGGCATAAGTGTAGCGGGTCTGTGGTGTGGAGTAATTGACAAACAGAATACAGAAAGGGATTGGGAGCAGGGATGGGCAGCCTTGATCCGTGCCCCTCTTGGCTGATTAAAGCTAGCTGAGAGGGGTTGCAAGGCCCACTCTGGGATATTGTGAACAGATCCCTCTTGGAGGGTCTATTCCCGGAGGCTCTCAAGGAAGCATCAGGAGGTTCGTGCAGCTCGTGGTGGGAAGGGGGGGGACCGAGAGTGATCAGTGAAATAGCTTGCATGGATTTTAGCCTAACAGCGGGGCTGGTGTGCCCGTCAGAATGCTATAAGACTGAAATAGATGCAAGCCATTCCAGCAATCCCTCCCCCTCCCTGCTTTGAAGTAGGGGAGCAAAATGGATGGCTTTAATGGCTCATGTCAGCTGTTAGGTTTGAATGGCTGCCATCTGTTTTGCTCCCCCCCCCCTTGAAGCCAGGGGAAGTGAAATGGATGGGTTAAATGGCTGTTAGCCATTTATCCCTCACCAGGTGATCCCCCCTTTCTCCTGGCTGCAGCTCCTTTGCGGGCTCTGTTGGGCAGTCTGGTTTGAATCAGGCTTCCCAGCAAAGCCCCTGCTGAGGCTGGGGGGAGAGTTCTGAGATCTTCCCTCCCTCCTTTCTGCTGGCGGACACTCTCCTAGACCAGCAGAATGGGGGGGGAGATCTGAAAGTTCTCCCTGCAGAATCAACTGCTTTGTGGGCTCTTTTGGACAGTCTGGTTTAAAGGGACTGTCCAAGAGAGCCCCAGCTGAGCCCATGGGGATCTGCAGGATCAGCTGCTTTGGAGGCTCTTTGGGGCAATTCTGTTTAAACCAGGTAGCCCAGCAGAGCCCCAGCAGAGCCTACGGGGAGAGTTCTCCCCACAGGATTGGCTCCTTTACAACCAGCCAGCCCCAGCCAACCTTCTATTCCTCCTTTCAGATGGTGGCGCCTCTCCAAGGCCAGCAGAATGGAAGGGGAGGAGCCGCAAGACAGGATCAGCTGGGGCAGAACATTCACCCAGTCACGACCCTTATGAAATGGACCAGTTCGGTAAATGGGAAGGCTCATGAAGGTTCATGGTTTGTGCAGCCCCATGAACCACAAAACGAAATGAACCTCTATTTTCCTGGTTCATGCCCATCCCTGGCAGTTGGGATGTAATGGGGTGGATAAAAATCAGAGACTAAGTGTAATTCCTTGGGCTGAATTTTTTTCTTTTATTCCTTGTGTTTTTTTTAAAAAAATGCAAATGAATGAACCTGTTCTCATGCTGCTCTCCGATCACACCTGTTTCGTCATTCCAGGGGATCTAACTTCCCAAACAATGAGCTTCTGATTTTTGTCCTGAAGTTACTTTAGGAGACCAATTATTTTGTGCCGGCAGTTATCTATTTGCAGATACCAACTGGGAGCCTAGATATCTACACAATTGAGCATTAATCAAAAAAACCTCGAATAAGGTCAAAGCTCCACACATGGGGCTGATGTATTATTAGAAACGTAATATGTTCATTTAGGATGCATTCAGGCTCCCCATATGTCTGAGGTCATTATTTTGATGTGTTTGATTGTAACTGAGTCAGAGAGAGGGGTAAAAGTTCAGTGACATGATGAGTCTGCAAAGTTCGCTGGCCCAATTATTTCCTCATGGGAAGTTGAGAAAAGTGTACTCTGAAAGCTTTGGGGGATAGCAAGCTATTGTTTTTTTCTACTTTAATAGGTACTCTGGAACCACTACAATTCATCATGCCCAAGCGGAGCAGGAAATCAAGGCCTAAGACAATTACTCACGGTATAGAAAATGCATATTCAGCCGAAATCTGCAAGAGATGCTGAAAGAGGACAAACAACCCATCCATTGTCAGTTTCGACATTTCCTGCCTCAAAAGTTCATTAATATGTCTGTTAATTAGTCTTCTGCTGACTTTCTGAATCTGGGTTTGCAGTTGGCAAGGTTTCCAACTTCCACACCTGCAAAACCAATAATTTACGTCCCCTTTAATTTAATGCACGGTATAGATTATGTGGTAAAAACGGAGCATCCAGACTCTCCATGAATGAATATCAACATCAAATAATTTATGTTTATACAGAATGGAAATGCAAAACACCATCCACTTCTATGCGGCATAAACACTGTCATTAATTAACAATTAGAGACACTACAACATCATTTACACACTTTTAAAATGATCCATTATTCTATCCTTATTATAATGGCCACCTCTCTCCAAACAAGGATGGGGAACCCAATTCATTGAAAATTATAAACAGATGGGATCCCATTTTCAGAATTAGTTGAACACCTGCAGCTGTCACTGACGTGACATGGTGAATGTTTCAGGAAATATATTGTTCCCTACTGGCTCAAACAGGAAATCTGCTTGATCATCTTTTCAGGAAGACCCTTGGTGCACAGTCTTAAGACTCCTGTTCAGTTCATGACTCCCACTCCTTATGGCATTGTTACGGGGAGCAGAATCTCTTTTTTTCAAAAATCCCCCTTTTCATAATAATGAACAATAATTATCATACGGAAGCATATGTAGTATAGCCAGGAGATCCTAAGATTGTCTGGCAGCCGTGAGCTATACTTATTTTTAAGGCAAGAGACATATCAGAGGTGGTTTGCCATTACCTGCCTCTGTGTCGTGACCATGGTATTCCTTGGAGGTCGCTCATCCTGGTACTTACCAGGGCGAACCCTACTTAGCTTCTGAAATCTGATGAGATCGGGCTATCCTGGGCAGTGTTCCCTCTAAGCTGAGTTAGTGTGAGCTAGCTCACAGCTTTTTAGACTCTGGCTCACACATTTTTGTCTTAGCTGAGGAAGGATGGCTCCAGAGCAAACTAATTTATGCAGTATTTATTTATTTATTTTTCACATTTATACCCCGCCCTCCCAAATTGCTCGCTCACAACTTTAACGCCAATAGCTCACAAAGTAAAACTTTTGTTTAGAAGACTCCACAGCTTAGAGGGAGCTCTGATCCTGGCCTATCCAGGTCGGGCCCCTTTTTCATATATACCCATTGATGCCTCTTATTCTCTTTCTCTCTTTCAAGAGAAGAATTTCTCTTTAATTTCTTTTTAATTTCTCTTTATATTATTTTTCTTGTTACACTTCTGTGTACACTTTCATAACTTCAGCCCTGGTAGGGTTTTGTTTTGGTTTTTATGTTATATGCCACAGGATGCTCTAACAGGAGGGTAAGAAGGTCTGGGAAGACATGGTCTGCCTCTGAGCATCTGTGGAGTGAAATTCTGAAATTTTGTAGAACCTCCTTTCTTCTGATACTTTTATTCTACTTTCTCTTTTGATCCCAACAAAACTAGTTTGAAACAGATGTTAAATTGCTAAAAAGAGGGAAAGGATTATTGGATGATAGGGAGTAGTTGGGGAGGAGGAGGAGGAGGAGGAGGAGATTGGATTTATACCCCGCCCTTCACTTGGAGTCTCAGAGCGGCTTACAAACTCCTTTCCCTCCCCCCCCCCACAATAGACTGTGAGGTGGGTGGGGCTGAGAGAACTCTGACAGAAGCTGTTCTTTTTCAAGGACGGCTGTGCCAGAGCTTGTGACTGACCCAGGGTCACATCAGCAGGTGCAAGTGGAGGAGTGGGGAATCAAACCCGGTTCTCCCAGATTAGAGTCTGCACACTTAACCACTACACCAAACTGGTGATGAGTTCCTAACTCCTATATGAAGCAATTATTTAAAGGGTTCTAAGAGGCTATCAGGATCACCCAGTATTGCCTCTGAAACAAAGATTGCCTGCATTATCCTTCACATAAGTCAATGGAGCCTGTTCCATATAACAGGAAAAATGTGCAAGACCTCTAGTTACCTTGCAAAATAATTCTTAGCACTACCAGGTATGTGATGCCTGGGTGGATGTGCATGCTAGGTATCTGAAGACGTTTGCATGCACATGAAAGCTGATGCCCAGAATAAAACTTTGATGGTCTTAAAAGTGCCACTGAACTCAAAATTTGTTCTGCTGCTTCAGACCAACACAGCTACCCATCTGATGCTAGATTTGGTGAGGGATTTTTGATTCATCCAACTCAGGTATTAAAGGACTGAAGAAGAAAAAGAACTACAGATTCAATAGCAGGCATAGATCTTCAAGGTGACCTTGGGGGAAGAGAACATGCAAAAGGTAAGACCAGCCATGCTGGGTCAGGCTAACAGCCCATCTAGCACAGCATCCTCTTCCACAGATTTATTTATTTACATCCAACTCAAGTATTAAAGGACTGAAGAAGAAAAAGAAATACAGATTCAATGGCAGGCATAGATCTTCAAGGTGACCTTGGTGGAAGAGAACATGCAGCATCCTCTTCCACAGATTTATTTATTTTAAACATTTTAATGCCACCTTTCCACTCAGAGTCCCCAAGGTGGTGAACATGAACACATTTGAACATTAAAATAGCATTAACCCCACACCCCCCACCCCCCAGTAAAAACATATAGAGACAGTATCAGAACCCGGGAGAAGGGCAAATAGCAGTGATTATTGGGGGCATGCCAAACAAAACATGAAAAAAGTCTTCATCTACAGGCAGCAGACACTGATAGAAAGGGACAGGTGAATCTTCCTGGGAAGGGGGTTCCAAAGTCTTGGAGCCATGACTGAAGAAAAAGAAGAAGAGATTGGATTTATACCTCACCTTTCACTACCCAAAGGAGTCTCAGAGTGGCTTATAATCTCCTTCCCATCCCTACAAAAGACACCCTGTGAGGTAGGTGGGGCTGAGAGATCTCTTTCGAGAACTGCTCATGAGAGAACAGCTCTGAAAGAACTTGTAACTGACCCAAGGCCACACCAGCATCTGAGAAGCCCCTTTCTCAGGTTGCCACCCATCTAGCTTGGACCCCAGAGATGATTGGAGTGGACAGGTAAGTTCATAGTGGGTATTGTGGTGTCCTTGGAAGCTTACAAGCAGAGCATGGAGACCAAGGTTCCCCTCAGCCTTGGTATTTAGAAGTTTACTGTTTCTGAACATGGAGACTGAATTTAGTCACCATGACTAGGATGGCGCTTGCTCTAATCCAGGTATGTCGAACATAAGGCCCGGCCAATCCAGGGCTGCTATGTGGCCCACAAGCAACTGGTGCAAAGGGAACAGGAGGCTGCTTGGGGGAGGGGGGGGTCTGCTGTGGCTTCAACACAGCAGAACAACTTCATCTGCAGCAGTCAAGCAGAACCCCTTCACTTCAGGGACAGCCTCACTGGTAAGTTGGGAGCCACTGCAGCCACATACATACCTTTCCACTTGGCCTGCAGCTCCAGGAATGCTGTCCTGGATGGACTCAGGGATCAGCTTTTGCATGGGGGGGTGGGGTGCAGATGACCCTCTGTTGGGGCATGGGAGTGTCTGCCCAGTATTGCACTGCTGGGTCTCCAGTCCGCCCATGTGGGTTTTCCTCTGCACCCTGCCCATGGGTCCTTGCCATGAGGACACACCAACTCGGAGCTTACCAGCTGCTGTCCTTTATAAAGTCTATATACCTGGTACCTGGCATTACATTTTATGGCACACCATGGCCCAGCCTGACAAAGCAACGTTTATGTTAGATCCGGCCCTTACAACAAATGAGTTTGACACCCCTGCTCTAATCCTCTTCTAAGTATATGAATTCCACAAGTTAATTATTGGTTGAGTGAAGAAGTACTCTCCCCCCTGAGGGAGCAATAGTTGTCACTATCCACATAGTGTATCCCAAACATAATCATATTAATTTATGTTCCCCTTTTGTTTTCTCAGGACTAAAATGTCTTTCCTTCTACGGAAGAAGAAGAAGAAGAAGACGGCTTCAAAAGGGAATTAGATAAGCATATGGAGCAGAGGACCATCAGTGGCTATTAGCCACAAGGTATAGATAGCGGCTCTGGGGCAAGTGATGCTCTGTCTTCTTGGTGCTTGGGGGGGGGTCAACAGTGGGAGGGCTTCTAATGTCCTGGCCCCACTGGTGGACCTCCTGATGGCACTGGTATTTCTGGCCACTGTGTAACACAGAGTGTTGGACTGGATGGGCCTTTGGCCTGATCCAACATTGGTGTCTCTTATGTTCTTAAGAGGAAGAAGAGGAGGAGGAGGAGGAGGAGATTGGATTTATACCCTGCCCTTCACTTGGAGTCTCAGAGCAGCTTACAAACTCCTTCCCCTTCCCCTCCCCACAACAGACACTGTGATCAAAGGTGATTCAACACCTTAATAATTTTGGTTGCTGTCTTCAGCAACAGATCTACTATGCCCCTTTGGCAATGGAGTCATTGTTAGCAGAATTTAAACATGCAGAAGTATGGAGCGCCAACTGCTTAAAGAAAAATAATTCAGTTTATTATAGAAGGAATAAACTGATAGAACAGAGGAGAGGGAGAGAGGGTTAACTAACTGTTGTGAGACAGAGGGATGAAGGGGGAGGGCTCAGTTGGAGCAGGAAGTCTCCAAAGAGCCAATCAGGAGAAGGGAAGGACATAATTTGAAATTGTGGGAAGTCCCTGATCTAGTTATGCTAACTAGCAGTCCTTCAGCTGTCCCCTATAGGCTGCTCTTCTGATGGTCTTTAAGTAGGTGCACTATAGACCTTGTATATTCCAACAGTAATTGAAGATGTATGCACTATACCAAAGGGGGCCACACTGTGGGCATTGCGATTCCCAGTCCAATTTCCTTACTAATGTCTAGCACAGATTTCCGCCCCCTACCATTGCTACAAACTGACATGATATTTTCATTGAGGTATGTGCCATGACACCAGGAACTCTTTCCTGATCAGTCACCACCAGTTTGGCGCCATCAACATATATTTAAATTTGCATTTGACACCCTGCTAGGCATAATTCTATGTTTATTTCAACTGAACTTCATTTGCCATGTTATTGCCCACTCACCCAGTTTGGACAGATCCTTTTGGTGCTCCTCACAATCCACTTTGGGTTTCACCAGCCTAAATAATGTGTTGTCACCAGCTAACCTGACACTGAACTGCTCATCTGAGATTCAAAATAATTTACAAACAAATTGAATCATCCCAGAACCAGCATCGGCTGCTGCAGTGAAGAGGGAGATTTACTAAGCCCACCTTCTTTTTCTGCTGCTGAAGGAACTATGGTTAAGCATTTTTTTTTTAATATGAAAGAAGAGTAGGGTTGCCAGGTTTTACTGGCCTTCCAGTGGAGGGCTCCTGGGCCTATGTCTGCATCTTTTGGAAGTGATGTCATCATGCAGGCACATCATGCATCAATGCTATAGCATTTTGGGGGGAAACTCTATGGATACCACCATGTGGTATACTATGGATACCGTAGAGTTTTTGGCCAAAATGCTAGAGCAGCGATGTCATCCCTTCCAGGTGACATCAACTTGGTGACGACATTGATGCGGGAGAGGGGTGTTTGGGGAAGGGGCTTCCCCACCAGCCAGCTGACCGGCAGTGGGTTAGAGCCCCAAAATCAGGGAAAACCCCACCCCAACCAGGAGTTTGGCAACCCTAAGGAAGAGTGGCATTTTTGTTGTTGAATCCCATGTAAAATGACATTTTGTTCACAAAACTCTCCCAGTCTCCAGAATCAGCTTTTCAGAGGTCATGTTGAGCTAGGGATACCAACTCTGGACTGGGAAATTCCTGGAGATTTGGGGGTAGAGCCTTGGGAGAGCTCGGTTTGAGGAAGGGAGGGACTTCAACGGGGTATAATACTATAGAATCCACCCTCCAAAGCAATCATTTGCTCCAGGGGAACTGAACTCTCTAGTATGTGGAACTTGGATCTGCTTTTTTTGCACAATAAATGCTTCATATAGAAAAAGGGAAATCATATATTTTCATATAGAAAAAGGAAAACTGACTCATTTGAGCTGCGGTGCTGGAGAAGGCTCCTGTGCATTCCTTGGACAGTACAGGTGACAAACAAGCAAGTATTGGAGTGCATAAAACTAGACATGTCATTGGAAGGAAAAATCATAAAACTGCGACTGACTTATTTCAGCCATGTCACGCGGAAGAACTCACTAGAAACAGCAATTATGCTTGGATTGGTTAGCTGCAAAAGGAAACTGGGCTGCCAAAGAACATGGTGGCTAGACACCATAAAAGTTGACACCAGCCTGAGCATGGAACAAGTCAAAGAAACAGTACAAGATCGGAAAACGTGGAGAGAGCTGGCCCATAGAATAGCCAAGAGTTGGACTGAATGGCTAACAACAACAACATAGAAAAAGTAATCAACGTTTAAAAGGGTAAATAGCTTGGAGAACAGTTCACTTCATCAGGAAAATCCAGTCACCAAGCCATGGCTATCATATTTGCCTGTAGCTTTCAAATCCCAAGACATGCCAAAGGATAAAAAAGAGATTAATTTTTGTGCAATGAAAGCTAGGCAAGATGAATATGGTTTGTTCCCTGGGCACGATGAAGATGACTCGTGGCTTTGTGAATGTTTCTGTGCAACCTATTCAGAGTTTTATGCTGACATGCTTTCTAAATTAGAGATATCTCAGAGCAGAGGTTTAGCTGTAGATTACCCTCCTATTAAGCTCAGAAAAGAACTATGGTCTAAGATCTGTGTAAAGCAATTGTGTAAGTGAATTTATTGAAGTATGGCAGAATTCCAGCCATTCTGCCACCCTTCTCTTCTGCTGCACAGTGCTCTCCTTCCAATTTAGATTAGATTAAATTTCTGTTAGGGTTGTTCTTTCATTTTAACAAAGAATGGAATATAAAAAAGAGAAATGAATGGAAAAACAAAACTAATGAGAAACTAATGAGGGAAAGAACCCTCATATTTCGAAATCATCCTTTATTCCTCTAAATATTTATATGAAGTTTAGGTTACTGTACTGTACTGAATGTTGGGGCTGCCTTTGAAGACTGTTTGCAAACTACAGAACAAAGAGGTAAAATACCAATTCCATGTATTACATCATGTGAAGTGATTAGATCAGTATTTGATCATACCTCCTTGGGGTGGACTAGAATCCCATCTCTGTATCATTGTGGCTCATTAAAGAAAACATTCATGTATTAATAAAGGGTGCGTTTGCCCTTCTATCCTCCTGGAGTTGGATGATAGATAAGGTGAAGGAAATAACTATCCATTATGCTTCATTTAACCCACTAACTAGTAAGTGGGAACATGCAGGATTTTAACAAAGGCTTCACAATCAGTCAGCTCCTTACTGCCAAATTATATGTGGCCTAATTTTTTTTTAAAAAAATGCTTAGATATCACAATGGATTACTTCTCACCAAAGTAAGAACATAAGAGAAGCAAATGTTGGATCAGGCCAATGGCCCATCTAGTCCAACACTCTGTCACACACTGGCCAAAAATACCAGGTGCCATCAGGAGGTCCACCAGTGGGGCCAGGGCACTAGAAGCCCTCCCACTGTTGCCCCCCCCCAAGCACCAAGAATACAGAGCATCACTTGCCCCAGCCTGAGAGTTTCTGTCTATAAAGGTAAAGGTTTCCCTTGCTCGAAAGCCAGTCGAATCAACTCTAGGGTTGCAGTGCTCATCTCGATTTCCAATCCAAAGAGACAACACTGTCCGAAGACATTTCCATGGTCATGTGGCCGGCATGACTAAATGCCAAGGCACACGGAATGCTGTTACCTTCCCACCGAAGTGGTACCTATTTATCTACTTGCAATTTCTTGCTTTTGAACTGCTAGGTTGGCAGAAGCTGGAACCAGAGGTGGGAGCTCACTCCGTCATGTGGCACTGCTTAACTACTGACATTCCAGACTGCAGTTCAGTGTCTTAACCACTTGAACCGCTATACCTTGTGGCTAATAGCCACTGATGGACTTCTGCTCCATATGCTTATCCAATTCCCTCTTGAAGCCGTCTATGCTTGTAGCTGCCACCACCTCCTGTGGCAGTGAATTCCATGTGTTAATCAGTCTTTGGGTGAAGAAGTACTTCCTTTTATCTGTTCTAACCCGACTGCTCAGCAATTTAATTGAGTGCCCACGAGTTCTTGTATTGTGAGAAAGGGAGAAAAGTACTTCTTTATCAACCTGCTCTATCCCATGCATAATCTTATAAAAGTAAGTAAAACCTCTGTCTGGTTCCTACCATTAGATTGAAGATAGGGTACAAATGATCAAAGCGATATCATGGAAGTGATGTCACCAACGACCCTTGAGAATGGTGAAATCGTAGAGCATCAGTGATGTCATTTCCAAGTTTTAGCTGGAAGTGACGTCAACACGTAAATGGTGTCTCCCCCCCTTCTTCACTACTGCTCATTCAAGCAGCAGTGGGGCCCAGGAGGCAGTGGTGGGAGATCCGTCATCATAGTGGTTGACTTGGCAAGCCTACCAATGACTCAGGAGATAAACACACATTAGGACATTGCAGTGTTGCAGAAAAAGATGGTCTCACGGGACCCAGCCAAAGGATTCACAAAGAAGAGGACATGTTTAGGCAGCAATTTATTTATTTATTTTTATCCTACCTCTCCATAGTCCTATCTGAGGCAGCAGAACAACGTTTGAGTCCAGTGGTACCTTTAAGACCAACAAAGTTTACTTCTGGGTGTAAGATTTCATGTACATCCGCACTTTTTCAGATACATGCATGTACACAAAAGCTTCTACCCAGAATTAAACTTTGTTGGTCTTAAAGGTGCCACTGGACTCAAACCTTGTTCTGTTGCTTCAGACCAACACAGCTACCCACCTGAATCTATTTGAGGCAGTTTACAGTTGAAATATAGCAATAAATGAGCCATTAAAAGAAGCTGAGGGACATAAAACCAACCAGAAGTAGACCATAAAACAGCTGGAAAGATAACCCCCCTAATTAAAAGCCTGGGTTAAAAAAAATGGCTTGGTGCCTAATTTAAAAGACAGTAAGGTAGGCTCTAAGTGAGCCCCAGTGGGGAGGGCATTTCAAAGGCAAAGCAGGGCTATAAAGTGTCTCTATTTGTCTCCAGTTGTCACCCCCTGGAAATCCAAAGGCTGGGGCACAGAGAACAAGACATGGGCAGTAGATTTTAACTGGTAAGCTAGGCAGCGTGGGAGGAAATGGTCCTCCAAGTAGACTCCTTATATCAGCCATGTGGGCAACCACAGAGATGGACACTCAAGACCGGACAACTCTAAATCCATGTATATATTGCAATGTCATTGCTTTCACAATGTTGTGTCTGGTTTTTACTGTTGTACTGATTTGCTCACCCGGCAGAATGAGTGATGATGGTATTTGTCCTCTTTTCTTTAACCTGCATTTTATGAAAATGAAAACCAAATAGAATCAAATGCTGTTTGTTTGTTTGCCTTTTAAAATGACAAACCTTGTTACTATGATTTGTAAAACCTGTGTTGCTCAGACAATTTTTTTTTAATGTATGCCTTAGTTCTTATGACAAAAGAAGGGAAGAATTTGAAAAGACTTGAATGAAAGAGTTATAGCTGGTTACTCTATTGGCTCAAACAAAACAAAAAAGTTTGCACGGTAAAAACAAATGGTCTCCTCTAAATGTGCCAGATATCATCAGACTATTAGTCAAGATAGTCTAGTATTCTGCCTCCAGCAGTGGTCACCACTACATATTTCAAAGCAAAAAACTTAATCCTTACTTGTCACTTGTAGTCAGCCGTGAAATATCTTCACTAATTCTAAGTTGCCCATGAGTGAGACAAGATTATTTGATTACCTCTGCAAGGCTGACCTGAAGTCTGTGAAAATCTGATTTCAAACTTGTTAAACAGGAATGCTTTTTGACAAAGAGTTGTTGGGGTATAGTTGGTATTAAAACTTCAAAGTCTGACTTCCAAGTTTCTTTCCATGGTTGTGTAGTACTAGGGTTGCAGGCTGGGGTGGCAGGACTTGGTGTGAGGAGTATCACTGTTAGCACAAAGTCTAGGAATCAACAGAACATCTACCAGAGAGTTTCTGGCAATTCCTAGAGCTACCACCATTGCTTCCAGCTATTCTCTGGAAGTGACACGATCACATGGGTGATTCTGGTGAGTGTTTAAAAATTCAAAGAGCAATATCAAATGAATATGTATTTTTTAAAATTAAAGAACTGAGAGAGTTCACGTCTTTGACAGTGTGATCCCACCTTGTGACATTTGCATTTACAAACATAACAGTGAACAAGCTTCAGAAGACATAGTATCTGGAAAAATAAGTAAGTATGTACAACAATAATCAACATGTAACGGTTCAGGCCTTTGGTATTTGAGCAGACCACGGTCTCAGTCTCTCTGACTTCTGTCTAGCCAGTCCCTTAAAGATGCCTTGACTTGCAGATCTACTCTGTGTTGGGTCCATCTGTTCTTTTCAGGAGTTTCTGGTAACCCTAGAATATTAATATGTAGTTTTTATAGAAAAAGAGTGCTTCTGAGAAAACAGTGCTTTTGGGGCAGGGTATATGTGCTTTCATGAGTCACTGCTCACTTCTTCAGAGCAGTGACTCAAGAAAACTCACACCCTGCCCCAAATTTTGTAAGTCTTTAAGGTAGGCTTGCCAACTCCCCCGTTAGGGTGGGGGTCCCCAGATTTGAGATCCCCACCCCCGCTTTTTAAGAATTGGCCAGTGGGGGTCGCTCTAGCAGCAGCCATAGAGACGAAGGCTAGAGTGCCCCAGGTCTCTGACCGTCGGCGGGCATGTCTGCCTTCAAAGAGTGTCGTCCACTACTCGCCTCGCCTCCATAGTGCCGCCCACTCCTGGCATCCCTCCTTTGGTGGGCGATCTGCTTGGGTGCCGCCTGCATTCCTCCCAAGCCGACGCTGGCAGACCGAGGTGAGTCCCAAGCAGCAGGCAACCATCCCCTCCTCCTCGCTGAGGGCCACCCTTCCCCCCTGCAGGCATGCCAGAAGAAAGGCGTGGATGCAATGCTGGAGGGCTCCAAGGCAGCTTCGGCTGTGTCACTGGGCCCACCAGCCCAGCCTCCCAAGAGCAGTGAGGGAAGGGAGAGAGAGAGAGAGCGCCCACCTGAAAGAAGGGAACTGCCAGGGAAGCCCACAAGACCCGGGCTCACACCTGACAGCTGCTACAC
>NW_015172571.1:85898-94737 GCF_001447785.1 Gekko japonicus
GAAATGGAATGACATGCCCCAGAGTGGAATTACAGTCCCTGGGGGTAGCAGGAGTGTTCTGGAACTGAAATGACAGGTCCCAGAGTGGAATGATAGCCCCAGGATGGAGTAGGAGTGTTCAGGCACTGGAATGAGAGACCATGGAGTGGAATGACAGCCTCAGGGTGCAGCAGGAGCGTTCTGGAACTGGAATGACAGGCCCAAGAATGGAATGACAGCCCCAGAGTGTAGCAGGAGACGTCAGTGACTGGAATGAGAGACCATGGAGTGGAATGACAGCCTCAGGGTGCAGCAGGAGCGTTCTGGAACTGGAATGACAGGCCCAAGAATGGAATGACAGCCCCAGGGTGGAGAAGAAGTGTTCAGGGAGTGGAACAGCCCCTGGGGGTAGTAAGAGTGTTCTGGAACTGGAATGACAGGCCCTAGAGTGGAATGAGAGCCCTAGGGTGTAGCAGGAGTGTTCTGGAACTGGAATGACAGGCCCAAGAGTGGGCTGGACAAACATTTGTCAGGGATGCTCTTGGGTGGTCCTGCATTGAGCAGGGGGTTGGACTAGATGGCCCGTATGGAAGTGACATCAGAAAGGGTGGAGCTAGGGAAGTGACATCACTTGACCTTTGGCCTGGAAGTGGCATTTCTCCTGTATCCACCCCCAGTCTTCTGGCTCCACCCCCAAACTCTCCTGACTCCACCCCCAAAGTCCTCAGATATTTCCTGAGTTGGACTTGGCAACCCTACTTTAAGGTGCTACTGTACTCCTGCTCTTTTTTATTGCTACAGACAGAGTAAGATAGTTACCCATCTTAATCTTCCCTAAGAAAACACTCTTTTTTTCATCTCAGGCAGCCTTTGGATAAGATTCAAGCAGTGACTTGTTGCCTTACTGAATGTGAAGCCTGGTCTTCTGGCTATGGAGCAGGACAGGAAATCTCTCTTCCATAGCTTAACATTAGAAATAGCAAGTTCATAGTTGGTTCCAGTAGCCACAGCTCATTTCGATTATAAACATTTCTGAGCACATGGATTGGGGAGTGGAGGACTCATGCAGAAATACAAAAGCCATCTAATGGTTCCAGCACTTGAGCATAAATCAAGTATGGCCATGATGACCCCATGTGATTGTTTCATTATGTACGTACATAAGTACTATCAAGTCACAACTGGGAGACAGTGTGGTGTAGCGGTTAAGAGCAACGGACTCTAATCTGGAGAACCCAGTTTCATCCCCCACTCCTCTACATGCTGGATGGCCTTGGGTCAGTCACACTTCTCTCAGAACTCTCTCAGACCCACCTACCTCACAAGGTGCCTGTTGTGGGGAGAGGAAGGGAAGGCAATTATAAGCCACTTTGAGACTCCTGCGGGGTACAAAAACGAACTCTTCTTCTTCTGTTCAGCCAGCTAGATCTATGACCTGTTATACAAAATTAACCAGAAAAGTTGTGTTATTATCACCTTGGTTTCCCTAGCACACTAGCAAGTGTAACTGTGGATAATTGTATCAATGTCCCATGATATTGTCGATACCTCTTCGACTCCGAGACTCCTTAAGGTACAGAAAACCGGGGTACAAAACCCAACTCTTCTTCTAAAAGGAGTCAGGGACCCCAATATTATTATCTGGGGAACTTGATAATATAAGTAGGCCATGCTAACTTTTTACTCTATCATACAGAGGTTTGATTCCCCAAACTGTTCCGCATGAAGCCTGCTGGGTGACCTTGGGCCAGTCACCGTTCTCTCAGAACTCTCTCAGCCCCACTTACATCCCAATGTGCCTGTTGTAGGGAGAGGAAGAGAAAGTGATTGTACATTGCTCTGAGACTCCTTACAGTAGAGAAAAGCAGTGTATAAAAACCAACTCTTCTTATGGTGCCTCCAGCAAAACACTTTCAAGGCAAGTGAGAAGCACAAGCGGTTTGTCACTGCCTTCCTCTGAAGAGCAACCCCTGTCTTCCCTGGTGGTCTCCCATCCAAGTTCTGACCAGAGCTGACCCTGCTTAGCTTCCAAGTTTGGGCTATACCATTGTTCCACTACCATACAATTATGTATTTATAGCCCAACTTTCTTCCATTACAGAACTCAAGGAGGCATAATATTCTTCTCAGAAGGTCTCCTATCTAAGCAATTATTAGACCCAGACCTGCTTTGATGCAGCAACATTACCATGTTATGTGCCCTTCAACCATACCCCAGCACTTGTGAAGGAACACTTTGAAGCCTTATCTCCAGCTTTGAACCACATATGTCTTCATTGGGTACCAACTGCCCCACTTGAAGAAGCCTTCCTCTCTTCATTTGCATCTATTAGGGGAGGGGCTCAGTAGTATACCATCTTCTTGGCATGCAGAAGTTCCCAGGTTCAATCCCTGGCATCTCCAGTTAAATGGATCTGACAGTAGGGGATGTAAAAGACTGAGAACCTGGAGAGATGATACCAGTCTGAGTAGACAATACTGATTTTGATGGACTGAGGATCTGATTCAGTATAAGGCAGCTTCATGTGTTCATATTAGTATGCTGCCCACTCATAATCCCAGGATTATTTCAAAGCTCAGGACTTCCTCTTCTGTTGAAGACTTCTTTCCCTGCTTTAGGTAATGGTCAGAACTCTTGGAATCCATGCAATCCACTGAGAAAATGAAAGATGCAGGGCAGACATTTGGCTTCCAACCAGGCGTTCCTCTTTATAATTGGAGATGTCTCTGTCCTCTTGGCTCCACCAACTCTGTATATCTCATACAGCACATCCTGTTTGGTATCTTAGTATATCTTTCCCCCTCAAGTCATCGCAAAACGTACACACTGCATGGCCAAGTTAGAGTTTCATTTTCTGCAGGTATCTAAAATCTCTCATTTAAAATTCTTAGGAACGACACACAAGCTAGACTCTTATCTTGCATATTTTACTCACTAATCTTCCTTTTGTTTTCTTCCTCTTTGCATCCCCATTGAGAAACCAAGGCGACTCATAACAAAAGCACTTCATCAACAATATTAATTGGATTAATGGCCCTGATCCTAAACACATTTACTTGGAAGTAAGACTCTTTGATATTTCAGTGGACCTTTCACTTGGCGATGAGGTAAGTGCCTTTAGGATAGAGGTGAAAATATGATCATTATTTTTAAAAAAGCTCTGGAATACAATAAATTATACTGACAAAAATGTATGCAACCATTGTTGGAATATGTAAGTATTCAGCATGTGTGAAACATGTGTAACAATGTACATTGATCAACTCAATCCAAGTGACAGGTGTCAAAGTAACTGACAGTCCAGGTGACCAGAGCAATCCGGTTCTAACTGGTATGAAGCTGATGTCTTATCAGAGTGACTCAGCAGAGATGTGATTGGTTGTTATATGTATATAACTGTGAATGTCTTGTACATTGTGTGCTGATGTGAAAACTGACTGCTTGGCGAAGCACTTTGCCCGAGAGAACTGTGACTTGTAAATAAACTGCACTGTATATAGTTTACCACTAAACCTGAGTCTGTGTGGTGACTATAGCAGAACCTCAGCAGGGTGCAATTGGACTGCTAGAATCCAACGGTGACCTGGGGACGCCAGGAGCGCACTCCGCGACAACCATTTGGCATAAGACGACACCTGAAACTCAATTAACATCACTGGAATTGCAACTACTTTTTAAAAATGCTGCATTGAATACTACACACATTTTAAAAACACACCAAAACTAACAGTCTTTTCCTGAACATCAAACTGTCATGCCCCTGAGCTAAAAGCAATCAAAAGTGTATCAGAATGGGGTGATGGGAGCAGTAAATTTATTTCACCCAAGTTTATTGGCAGGTTAAAGAAATGACAGCCATATAGAATGGCGATGAATAAGCTGCTGTTTGACTGGCAGTGGCTCTCCAGGGTCTCAGGTAGAAGTCTTTCGTATCATTGACTTCTTATACTTCTAGCTGGAGATGCTGGGGATTTCATCTGGGATCTTCTGCATGCAAAGCAGATGCTCTACCATGAAACCATGCCCCCCCCCAAACACATGAAGCTGCCTTATACTGAATCAGTATGTCTAGCATAGTCAGTATTGTCTGCTCAGACTAGCAGCAGCTTTCCAGGATCTTACGCAGAGGTCCTTCACATCACCTACTGCCTGGTCCTTTTAACTGGAGATGCTGGGGATGAAGAGAAGAAGAAGAGATTGGATTTTCACCCCACCCTTCACTTGGAGTCTCAAAGCATCTTACAATCTCCTTTCCCTTCCCCTCCTCACAATAGACACCCTGTGAGGTGGGTGGGGCTGAGAGAGCTCTTTCGAGAACTGCTCGTGAGAGAGCAACTCTGAGAGAACTCGTAACTGACCCAAGGTCACATCAGCAGTTGCATGTGGAGAAGTGGGGAATCAAACCCAGTTCTCCCAGACTGGAGTCTGCACTCCTAACCACTACACCAAACTGAGATTGAATTTGGGACCTTCTGCATGCCAAGCAGAGGTTCTTCCACTGAGTCATGGCCCTTCCTTTAAGCCATGGCCTTTCCCTCCTTGAAATACAATTCATCATCAGGCACTGTAGCTACTTCAACCTGGAATTACAGCCAGTCTCTAGACTCCAGAGATCAGTCCCCTTGGACGAAATGGCAGCTTCAGATGAGAGACTCTATGGCAGGGGTGTTGAACTCATTTGTTATGAGGGCCAGATCTGACATAAATGAGACCTTGTTGGGCCGGGCCGTGTGTGTCTGGGGATGAAGAGAAGAAGAAGAGATTGGATTTTCACCCCACCCTTCACTTGGAGTCTCAAAGCATCTTACAATCTCCTTTCCCTTCCCCTCCTCACAATAGACACCCTGTGAGGTGGGTGGGGCTGAGAGAGCTCTTTCGAGAACTGCTCGTGAGAGAGCAACTCTGAGAGAACTCGTAACTGACCCAAGGTCACATCAGCAGTTGCATGTGGAGAAGTGGGGAATCAAACCCAGTTCTCCCAGACTGGAGTCTGCACTCTTAACCACTACACCAAACTGAGATTGAATTTGGGACCTTCTGCTTGCCAAGCAGAGGTTCTTCCACTGAGCCATGACCCTTCCTTAAAGCCATGGCCCTTCCCTCCTTGGAATACAATTCATCATCAGGCATTGTAGCTACTTCAACCTTAAGGCCGGGTTCCCCTGGAATTACAGCCAGTCTCTAGACTCCAGAGATCAGTTCCCTTTGAAGAAATAGCAGCTTCAGATGAGAGACTCTATGGCAGGGGTGTTGAACTCATTTGTTATGAGAGCCAGATCTGACATAAATGAGACCTTGTTGGGCCGGGCCATATGTCAAGTGTTTGTGTGAGAGAGTAGAGTGCGGTCAAGTCACAGCTGACTTATGGCAACCCCAGCAAGAGGCTTTCAAGGCAAGTGAGAAGTAGAGGTGGTTTTGCCGTCCTCGGCAGAGTTTTCCTTGGTGGTCTCCCCTTCCAAGTAATAGCTTCCAAGATCTGATGCGATCAGGCTATACTATGCACCCTTCCCTCCCTCTCATTGGATTAGGGGGATTTAAATCTACTGTACCTGATTAGGGGGATTTAAATCTACTGTACCTGCTGCTGGCCCTGATCATGGAGAATCAAGCCTTCTCCTACCTATATAGCATGATACTAATCTTTCCCCCCCTGGCCCTGCTAGGATATAATGCTGACTGAATGTGAATTGAGAGCCAGCATGGTACAGTGGTTAAGAGTGATTTGATTTGATGCCTTTAGGATAGAGGTGAAAATAAGATCATTATTTTTTTTAATTGGATACGATTATTATTTTTATCATTTTTTTTATTCCCTGCTCCTCCACATGAAGCCTGCTGGGTGATCTTGGGCCAGTCACCGTTCTCTCAGAGCTCTCTCAGCCCCATCTACCTCACAAGGTGCCTGTTGTGGGGAGAGGAAGGGAAGGCAATTATAAGCCACTTTGAGATTCCTGCGGGGTACAAAAACGAACTCTTCTTCTTCTGTTCAGCCAGTTAGATCTATGCCCTGTTATACAAAATTAACCAGAAAAGTTGTGTTATTATCACCTTGGTTTCCCTAGCACACTAGCAAGTGCAGCTGTGGATAATTGTATCAATGCCCCATGATATTGTCGATACCTCTTCCCTCAAGCAACGGTGTCTAATTGGTGCCGTTAATGTTCATTATTGCAGCCTGATAAACTGTTGCCTTCCTGAGCAGTGGATGTGGCTGCCTAGAAATTGTCACTGAACATTTGCAATTGTAACTCCTTTCTTTCTGAACAGAACATATTGCAATTTAACATGGTGGGAATGCAGCCTCTCCGACAGCAGATGTCTCTCTGGCAACAAGACTGTGCACGGAGATTATGGACAATGCTTAGAGTCATCGGGCACAGCCATACGGTTTAGCAGAAGCAAGATGGTGTTCTGTCTATCATTTCATCCATCATTGATCACCGTCCCAGGTGGCTATCATTTATTTAACTTGCCAATGGAGTTCAGTAAAAGAGCATTTCTCCTCCCACCATCCATTCCTCACACAGGGCTGTGTGTATGTCATGATTTTTTGAGGCAATAGAAAAATAGCAGGATGTGCTACTGGACACAGAATTCTGTTTTCAGAGAATTTCAGCTTTTGTTCCTTAGCATTTTGTAGCACATAGCTTTCATGTCTCTCATACTGTAAGCAGATTTTTTTTAAAAAAATGGATGGATTGGAAAGAAATCATAAGAATATATGAAGAACTCAAAGGTTCAGTATTTTGTTTCATACAATTAAAACTGTTTTCCCTGGGGGGTCAACAAATAGGGCATAGAGGCCAAGGCCTTCCTCTGATGTTGCCTCCTAGCACTGGTATGGGAGGCTCACTGCCTCTGGATATGGAAGTTCTCCTTAGTCTCCATGGTAAGGTTGCCAAATAGATTTGACTCACCGGCGGGGGAGGCTCCTTCCCGTCCGGGAGTCTTCCGTGTGTGTGTGCGCGCGTGTGCGCCGCCGGAGCGTCACCGGAAGTGATGTCACACGCTGGGCGGGGCCACACCATTTGAGGAGAAAACTCTTTGTTTTCCCCTCAAATGACGTGGCCCCGCCCCAGCGTGCGACGTCACTTCCGGTGAGGGGCTCCGAAACGGGGAATTCCCCGCCCCCCGGCTGCATTTGGCAGCCCTACTCCATGGCTACTTGCATTAAGCTATGTTGAAGGCCTTCTGTCATGCAGAAAAGCAGCATAAAAATTCTTTGAATAAAAATGAATTGATGTGATTCTTAGTGTGGTCTAGCAGAGGTTGTACATAGAATGACTGGACACAGGACTCTTTTTGTAGAAAAAGCCCAGCAGGAACTCATTAGCATAATAGGCCACACCCAAAACCAGAAATTCATTAGCATATTAGCCACACCCCTAACATCACAATCATTAGCATATTAGACCACACCCCCATGTCACCACACCCACCTTTTGCTTCTTATTCTGTTTACTTTGTTTGTTGTCAAAACCCTAGGCTTTTTTTGTAGCAGGAACATCTTTGCATGTTAGACCACACACCCCTAATGTAGCCAATCCTAATGAGTTTCTGCTGCTAGGTGTGGCCTATTATGCTAATGAATTCCGCTGGGCGTGGTCAACTCAGAAGCCAGCCGGAACTCCGTTCCTGTGCGTTCCTGCCCAAAAATAGCCCTGACTGGACACATACACAGAACTCATTGAGATCACCTCCAGACTTCAGCAAGATGTGAAGAACTGTCTGTAGGCTCATGCACTTGATCACAATCCTCTGCTTGGCACACATGTACATTTGGTTGTCTTTAACCTTTTTAAATAAAAAAATCATATACATATAAAAATCTTCAATCGGAAAAAAGAAAGAGTAAAGAAAAAAGAGCTGAAAAGAACAAGAAAGAAGGAACATATCCTTAAAACTTCCACATTTTCTTGACAACAAAGTCTGATACAATCACTTATTGCTAAATATAAAAGTTTAAACATAGCCACTTACTCCAATATTGTAACCATCACAATAATACATCCTTATTCATTATTCTTTTGTAATTTAAGTTTTTCCTTACTCATCAAATCCACAAATCATTGATTCTTTTTTTCCCCCATTTGCATGCAGAAAGTCAATAAGGGGCTTCCAGCTGGCAATAAAAATAGATATTGTCTTTTCCTTAATCAGAGAAGCAGTGACACGACTGTGCGACTGAACAACAACAGCAACAAATAATCAGAGAAGCAAGTTTGGCCATTTCCACAGATTCTAACACCTTAAACCACCATTCTTCTAATGTAGGTATTTTCGTAGATTTCCAGTTCTGTGCACAGAGTAATCTCACTGCTGTAATCATATAAAGAAACAAAGTTCCATGACTGTTTTCAAGCTGTCTGTCCATCAGTCCTAAAAGAAAGGCTTCATTTGTATGTTAATTTTTAAAATCTTCTGTATTGATGAATGTATTTGTATCCAAAATTCCTTAGCTTTATTACAAGGCTACCACATAGCAGACATGTACATGTGGAGGTAGCTCTCAGAAGAAACAACTGAGAAACTTCAAGGGAAATTCAAACGAGTTTTGATATGGCTCCTAAAAAGTTTTCAAGGAGCTTCTCTACATCTCTGTGCAAGGAACAGGGTACTGGTGTGTGTACACTTGCAACATGGAAGCTTCTTAAATTGCTGGAGATTGCTGAAAGTGACATTCTTACAACGTTGGAGAACTGGAAAATATGTGCTATCAAATGTAGGGGTGAACTCACCTATTTTGAACTCAGGTTTCCTTATAAATATATATTTATTTATTTATTTATTATTAAATTTATACCCCGCCCTCCCCCGAAGGGCTCAGGGCGGCTTACATGGCAAGAGAACTTGCTAATA
>NW_015172571.1:94880-97436 GCF_001447785.1 Gekko japonicus
GGGGGCCGCCACCGAAAAAGCCCTAGCCCTGGTGACAGCCAATTTAGCATCCTTGGGGCCCGGCACAGTTAGAAGGTTTTGGGCCCCCGACAGTAGAGCTCTTGGGGGAACATACGGGGAAAGGCGGTCCCTCAGGTAGGCTGGACCCAGACCATATAGGGCTTTATAAGTAAGAACCAGCACTTTGAAGCGAATCCGGTACGCTATTGGCAACCAGTGCAGCGCTTCCAGCACAGGCTGAATGTGGTCTCTTCTAGAGAGACCCATCAACAGCCTGGCCGCAGCATTCTGCACCAGTTGCAGCCTCCGGGTTTGCAACAAAGGCAACTAAAGAGAGACCAGTTTTTTAAAAATATATATGTATATATATTAATGCAAGTTTTAAAAGGGGAAAGATGGACTTGAGTTTTGCTTTAATTAAAAATTGTTTATATATCTAGGTTGCCTGTTAGGGGTGTGGCCATTTGTTAACTTCACTTAATTCTATTTCTGTGCTTTAGCAGTAATCTGCAATTTGGGGGGGGGGAGGTACCCAAAGAGAAAAGACGACAGGACCAATCTGCAGAGTGACTGGGGCTGTGTGTCATCCATGCAGGTACAACTAACAGGAAGGTTTCAAGCTCACAGGAGGTCTTGAACTGGGAACATATGGATCAGTGGATTCATCTTGTGCAATATGACCTGGTTGCAAGGACAAAATTGCAGGGAGACATCAGGCTAACAAATGTTAACCTGGTCTCATGACATCAGTAGGCTTAAGGGGATTTGTAAAAGGTGCTGAGAAAGGCTTGTGTACTGACCTGGGCAGTCAGGAGAAGATCAGTTCTTGCCAGAGTGGAGATTGCCTTTGGCTTTTACCTCATCTTGCCCTTGACTTACTAAGACCTGGGTGTGACGATAAACTTACTTATGTGCCATTTGTAGAGATGCCAGGCTCCAGGTGGGACTTGGGGATCCCTCAGAATTATAGCTCATCTCCATTTATTTATTTATTTATATTTATTTTTGGATTTATATCCCGCCCTCCCCAAAGGCTCAGGGCGGCTAACAATGAGGCATGAATGCCAAAGTTAAAACAGTAAAAACAGACTTGGCGGGCGGATTTTTGCTTGCCCATGAAGTCTGATGGACCCAGGGCGGTTCCAGAGGGCTTTGCGGGATCCGAGGCCCCCTGGCGGTTTGTTAGATGAGCTAGTGGAGGACTGGCAGGTGCGGCTCTCCACGGCCATCGACGAGATCGCTACCTGGCGTCCTCTCTGCACTCGCGTTAGGCACGCACCCTGGTATACCCAGGAGTTGCGGCAGCTGAAGCGAGAACTGAGACGACTAGAGAGACGGTGGCGTCGTGCTCGCGACAAGGTGACGAGAGCATCCTATAGGACGTTTATGAGATCCTATGAGATGGCAGTTAAGGCCACTAAGAAGGATTTCTATGCGGCTGAGATTGCATCTGCGAGCTCGCGCCCGGCCCAATTGTTTAGTATAATTCAGAGTTTGACAGACTTGCCTCAGGGTAAGCAAAACATTAGGGAATTGGATATTGGCTGTGAGGCTTATGTGAGTTTTTTCGCAGATAAAGTCTCGGAGCTCCGCCGCGACCTCCCTGCCACAATTGAGACTTGAGGCCCCTTGCGCGTCTTCGGATCTGGGTTTAGAATGTTTCAATCTGCTCAGTCTGGACAAAGTGGACAGATTGCTCATTTCTGTACGTCCAACTACATGCGACCTTGATCCGTGTCACTCTTGGCTGATTAAAGCGAGCCCTGGGGGGGCTACGAGGCGCATTGCGGGAGATTATCTAAACGTCCCTTGTGGAGGGACGGTTCCTGAATGCACTCAAGGAAGCGATAGTCCACCCTCTCCTAAAAAAAAATCTCTGGACCCGGCCGAATTGGCTAATTATCGGCCGGTGTCCAACTTGCCCTATTTGGGCAAACTTATCGAGAGGGCGGTGGCGGGACAGTTACAGAGCTTTCTGGAGGATGCTTCAGTCTTAGATCCCTTCCAGTCTGGCTTCCGCCCGGGTCACAGGACTGAGACGGCCTTGGTCGCCCTGACTGACGATCTCCGGAGGCATCTGGATCGAGGTGGTGTGGCGGCACTGTTGTTGTTAGATCTGTCGGCCGCATTTGATATGGTCAACCACCAGTTGCTGACCCACCGCCTCGCCGATGTGGGGATTCAGGGGCTTGCCCTTCAATGGTTTGCCTCTTTCCTGCAAGGTCGGGGACAAAGGGTGGTTGTCGGGGACCGGCGCTCCCGTAGGTATCCCCTTGAGTGTGGGAGCAGTGCTGTCCCCGATGTTATTTAACATCTATATGCGCCCCCTTGCCCAGATTGCCCGGAGCTATGGGCTTGGGTGTCATCAGTATGCAGATGACACCCAGCTCTATCTGATGCTGGGCGGCGGGTCAGACTCAAGTCCCGGTGACCTTCATTGGGCATTAGAAGCCGTGGCTGGTTGGTTCCGGCTGAGCCGACTGAAACTAAACCCGGCGAAGATGGAGGTCCTGGGTCTGAGTCGGACCGGGGCGGGGTTGGGGCTCCCTCTTCCGA
>NW_015172571.1:98070-110816 GCF_001447785.1 Gekko japonicus
AATAAATAAATAAATAAAACAATACAATACAATACACTAAAATGTCGGTGCTCTAAAGGTTACATAGATCATTAATTGCAAGATGGGGGTTCTGGAGTTATTCATACCAGACCAACAACATACATCCCAGCAGCACTGTCATCCCATCTTCATCCAGGAACATCTCACATCCCAATAATGCCCACACAAGTGGTGGTACAGGTGCGGTGATGGAAATAAAGTATATTGGCCTGTTTGCTTTTATAACTTGTTTATTTCTTTGGGCTTTTATGCCAACCCAGCAAGAAAGCTTGGTACAAATTACAACCATTACAAATTTCAAATAATAAAAATCACCAATGCTTCCTGCATATTCTACAGTGCTTCAGTCGAGTTCCTTTGTGCCTCTTCACATCCTTTAGGAGTTAACTGATCTAGTTTTTGAATGAAACTCCCTCAAGCTGCTAACAAGCACTTGTAAGGACAAGGCAAAGCAGCACAGAAGATCCCTCTCAGCCTAGTATAGTAATTTTAGAAAACATTACTTGCAGCCCACTCCAGCAAATGTTCACCAGGAAGTAAGTTACATTGATTTCATTGAGATCTGTTCCCATGGAGAAAATGGATATTTTGGAGGGTGGGCTGTATGGCATTGCTACCCCATCGAGGTTCCTGTCCTCCCCAGGCTCCACCCCCAAATCTCCAGGAGTTTCCTAACTTGGATCTGGCAGCCCTACCTCCCCCCTATCCCCTGCCGGCAGCTGGGGGTACAGACCTGGCGACCCTGCCATGTGGATTATTTTGATCAGGACACCTGACAAGTGGAAAAAGCAAAGCAAAACAGAAAACTTCTGGGTTGGATCATGGGATCCATCAGGGATTGGTGCTGATCGCATCACTGAACTTCTTGAACTTTCCCCTCCAACTAGTAGTCCCGCCCAACCTCGAGGAAATCAGTTCCTGGGGTTGCTGGACCAGCGTGAACTGATAGCCATGCAGATTCAGAAGCTGCAGTGGGGAAGGAGGATGAGAACAAAACCACTCCATCCGGCCTCTTGTGTGACAGAAGAGGAAGAAGGGAGAGATTTTGCTCACTTCTTCCTTCTCAATGCTATGGGGTATATGTACTGGCTAATGTAGCAAAGTTGCACAGTTCAGAAAGCAAGGGATCACATGTAGTAAACTCTCTTCAAGCCAGTATATTTCAACAGATATAAAACTTACTTTTATGGAAGCTTAATTCACATTCACATGGCGTTGGTAGTAGAAGAAGACATAGAAGCCTAATCTAAGCAATACTATTCCCAGTTGTAGGGGTGTCAAACATAATGCTCGGGGCCAGGGCGCTTATGTGGCCTGCGAGCAACTGATGCAAGGGAGGGAGTGCTGGGTCCACTCCATTGTGGCTTCAGCAGGGCAGGACAACCTCATCTGGAGCAGTCAAGCATTGTGGGAACATCAGCACTGCACTGCTGCCTCTCCAGTCCACCTATGTGGGTTTTCCTTTGCACCCCCCCTCCCAGCTCATGGGGCCCTGCAGTGAGGATACACCAACTCGGAGCATATCAGCTGCTGTCCTTTATACAGTTTCTATTTCTGGTACCTGGCATTAGAATACATGGCCTGGCCTGATAAAGTGACTTTTATGTCAGCTCCAGCCCCCGTAACAAATGAGTTTGACACCTCAGCCCTGTTGCAAGTGGCCAGCTAACCTTGGCCATGGAACAGGGGTCACTGGGGGTATGGGAGGAGGAGGTATTTGTTAATTTCTTGCATTGTGCAGGGGGTGGACTAGATGGCCCTGGAGTTCCCTTCCAGCTCTATAATTCTATGATTCTAACCCTCTTGTGTGAATGAGATCCTGGGTGTGGTCCTGGCTTGTTTTTGTTTTTTTTAACAGATAATTTTTATTCTTTTTCATAATTAGGGAAAAAAACTCACACCAGTCATCTCAAGGTTTCCCTCTTTTTATGGTCCTGGTTTGTTTGCACAGGAGAGAGATCTGCAGAAGCATCTTGCCTCTAGCCAGACCACAAGGTGAGAGGAGAACAAAGACACAGAAAAAGGAGGAGTCAGAAAGAAGCTTCTAGCATGGGCAATGACAAGCATCACACACATACCCCAATCTGGTTCTCGTGCAAAGGAAAACATAGCACCTACCCCCAGTGTCCAGGCATGCTTAATTTCCTTTACTCCAACAAATGCTTCCTCTTGACCAACATGACTATAACTCCTCATGGGTCCTAAAACCTGGGAATACACTGCTGGGGTGAGTGGACAGCTGGAAATTTTAAGGATCCTTACATGGGCCTTGCATTGTCTTTGCACTGGATCCAGCCTTCTGTTTGGAAGCGTCACTGGGATGCAGTTCCAGGCAGACTTGTGTGCATGTGCTGGCTGTTGTCTTAGATGTGACTGCAACTAAAAGCAGGATCAGTAAAAACTACAGTGGGTTTTTAGTTCCATGATGGCATTTTGTATTTTGGTGACCAGCACTGTATGCAGCCCTCTTCTTTGGAATGTATGTGTAAGGCAAATGTGAATTAATATGTTTTTCCCACCAAAGGAGATATGCTAGGGTAGTTCCCTATATCTCCCCTACAACATTCTTTTATGCACCAATTTTCTTCAGACATCGGGACATTATGGCAACAAAGCCATGCAACAGGTGGCACATTAATTGTGTGGAGAAAAATGTGATACAATGTTTTTTGTCAAATAAATCTCTAACAATCTGGTGACGGTCTCGGCTTGAGAAAGCTGTCCTTGTAAAAAAGAATCCCTAACTCAAGCATGAAAATCAAATTGCTACTAATTTACATCACTTGTTGGTTTTACAGGTGTTGAGAGCCTTTAATGTATCTTTAAACTGTCCAAATGCCCTTCGCTGTAAACAAGCCGCTGCAGCTATTTCAGCTGCTTATTTGTCTCCAGCATCTGACTCCTTAAATCCTTTTGGAAAACAACTACCTCAAACATTTGAGTTTGCACCCCCCCCACCACCAGGCTATTCATACATTAATTTAAACTTCTGATTTCTACACACACACACACACACACACACACACAATCTCACTCTACCTCCCATTAAAAAAAAACAAAAACAGAAAAACACAAAACCCTGGTACTCCCATGCTAAAAAATAGCATATTGCTGACAGATGGGACGGCTGCCTGGCAAGACAGACAAGAGTAATTAATACCTCTATTAAGGAATGTGAGGCTTTCCAAGGGTTACAAAACACCAGTTTCTCTCTTTTCAAAGTGGTGGCCTTCAATTGATAAACAAGGAGTGATTAACACATGGAATTCGCTGCCACAGGAAGTGGTGGCGGCTACAAGCATGGACGGCTTCAAAAGGGAATTAGATAAGCACAAGTGGGGGACCCGCGATACTCGCGGGAGAGGGGGAGGAAGAGGAGGAAGCAGCAGGAGGAGGTAAGTTCCCACCCATCCTGCCGGTTCCCCGTCTCCTCCACCCCCCCTCCACCAGCTGGCTCAATCTCCCCCCCCGCCCCAGAGCGCGCCCCCCCCCTCCAGAGGTCAGGTCTACCCAGGCGTTCCCACTACATTGGTAGACCTGGCCTCCGGAGGCCAGGTCTACCAATGTAGTGGGAACGCCTGGGTAGACCTGGCCTCCGGACAGTGGGAGGGCTTCTAGTGTCCTGGCCCCACTGCTGGACCTCCTGATGGCACCTGGTATTTTTGGCCACTGTGTGACACAGAGTGTTGGACTGGATGGGCCTTTGGCCTGATCCAACATTGGTGTCTCTTATGTTCTTAAGGATCCCATCAACTGTTGTAACCCTTTCAGACATTACAACTGTGCAGAGCAGAAGCCTACCTACCCACAAGGAGCAAATGCTACTAGAGTTGCCAATCTCCATACAAGGGTCCTTTCCCCATCTGCCTGCCACTCTGGATTTTCTCAGTGTTCGAGTCCAGGCAATTTAAGCAGACTTCCATACTGTCATTTCCCCCCCCCCACTCGTTTGTCCCTATTGCTTCAGGGTTCCCCCCCCCAAAATGTGCTTTGCTTTCTCTCATAGTCCCAGAGGGAGCAAAACACATGTGGAAAGGGGGGGGGGGAGAACCCAAAGCAAAACATCATCCAAATAACCCAGGACAACAGCAGGCTGAAACCAGGCTGACCACTGAAGGGAGGTCATGTAATGCAGAATGGGGGGAAACCCGGAATAAAAAAAGAAGGTTGAACTTGATTTTAGTGCAGAATGCGGGGGGAGGGGGCTGGATTAAAAAGGAGGTTGAATTCAATTTTAGTGCAGAATTGCTTGGAGGTGTTGTTTTTCATACAAGGGGGGAAAAACAGTTTAGGATTACTTTGTGGATCAATGTAGACATGGGTCCTTTCCACACTAGACCTTAATACTGGTTCAACCCTGTCCCCAAACTTACATTCTACACCACAGGTGAGTCCACTCGTTTCGCCCGACACTTGTCCCGAGATAAACGAATGCTGTTATAACCAGGGATAAATGCAAGGTATTGTGTCCGAAGCTGAACTCTGATAAAACCAGGGATGAAATCCAAGTGTGCAAAAGACCATAATGAGAAAGTGTGGTTTAGCTTAAGCACCATCACAGAGCTATTCTAAGCAGAATTGCAGCCTTCTAAAACCATGGAAGGCAATGGGCTAAGAAAGGTGTGACTCTGCTTACAAGCTGCACTGTATGGAAGGAAGCAGGCTTAGAAGGGTGTAGCTCTATCTAGGATGGCACTGTATGTAAAACTAGGGTTTGGCTTGCAGATAAGTAGTCAACTCCTGATTTGCCCAGACAAAGGCTATTTTATTGTCTAAACAAAGGCGACAAATCCCTAACTTAGATAGCCCAGGCTAGCCCAATCTCATCAGATCTCATAAGCTAAGCAGGATAGTCCTTGGCTAGCATTTGGATGGGAGACCTCCAAGGAATACCAGGGTTATGATGCAGAGGCAGGCAATCACAAACTGCCTCTGAATGTCTTTTGCCTTGAAAATCCTATGGAGTCACCATGTCAGTGGTGACTTGACAGCACTTTCCATTACCAAACATAGGCTGATTTCATTGTCTTCATCCTTTCCTACACTTCCCAGTCGGTGTTGAGACACGGGCAGTGCCAGTGAACCAGGCAGGATGTCCACAGTTAATCCTTTTTTTGTATTTCAAACAAAACCTTAGTTGACATTAACTTTGATCAATAAACCAACATCAAGCCATGGTTTCAGATCCTGGTTTGATGGGTCCAAACTAGGGTTGCCAACCTTCACGTGGGGCACTTTGGAAGGGGGGAGCCATTTGCATTGTACCCCTCTGAGGTCCCTTACCACTCCATGCCTTGCCCTCCCCAGGCTCCATCCCCAAATCTCCAAGACTTTCCCAACCTAGAGTTGGCAACTCTCGTCCCAACCTGTGTTAGTGGAGATGCCTGCCTTCGGATGAACATAGTAGCACCATAGTTTAAGTAGATCATGTCTTCACATCATGACTCAAGTGAGTCTTTGTTACTGATTTCCAGATGGGTGTGTGTTTGTGGCCTTCTTTCAAGGTTTTTAATTATTTCATTATTTTAATTGATAATGGAGATAATGAAAAAAAAATCAGGAAGATACTGAATATGAAAGGAAAGGATGGGCACCATGTTTGCTGAGAACCTTTTTTTATGTAGCCCATTTTTATTAGAAGGGACGTCTTCTGATGAAAACTTGCATCAGCAGCATGATTAAATAGCAGGAAAATCACAAGCAACAGAGAGATACACAACCTCGTCCCCTGTCAAACAGTAAAACTGAGTTACACCCAAAGAGTGGAGCCCCAATTAGATTGCTTGTTCAAAGAAGAGAAGCAGGATCAAAGGGCTAGATACATTCCGTATATAGATGATCTGTGGATTCATAATTCAAGACATAATTGACTGTTGGGATTTAGAGGCAGGACTGCGACTCAGTTAAGGCTCCCAACCTCCAGGAGGTGGCTGGAGATCTCCAACTCCTACAACTGATCTCCAGGCAAGAGAACTCAGTTCACCTGGAGAAAATGGCCACTTTGGAATGTATACTCAGTGGCATTATATCCCATTGAAGTCCATCCCTTCCTCAAACCCCTCACTCCTCAGGCTCCAACCCAAAATCTCCAGATATTTCCCAAACCAGAGCTGGCAACTCTAGGCTCACTGTAGAACATCTGCTTTGCATGCAGAAGATTCCAGGTTCGATCCCCAGCATATCCAGTGAAAAGGGTCAAGTAGTGATTGATGTGAAAGACCTCTGGTGAGGCCTTGGAGAACCACTACGAGAGCAGACGATACTGACCTTGATGGACCAAGGGTCTGATTCAGCTTCATGTGTTCATGTGAGAGCCAGAGTGACTCACAACGTCATTCTCCCCTCCTGCATCTGGGAAGAGGCCACTGGCTCAATGGTAGAGCACCCGCTTGGCAAGCCAAAGGTCCCAGGTTCAATCCCTTGACTGAGCAATAGGTGATGTCACAGACCTCTGTAGAGACACTGTGAGTGTGAATAGACAATACCGACCTTGATGGACAATGGTTGTCATTCCATATAAGGCAGCTTTGCATGTTCAGATGTACAGAACACCTGAACACTAAGAATTATTTTAAATTTCTCAGTCATGACATTTCAACTCCCAACTCCCCATTTCAATTTAGTTTCCCCTCTGTACACGACTCTGTATTTTCACATCACTTTCTGTTGACTCACACAGAATTTCCCCCTCAATGTACATGTTTTTTCCAACAGCATTTGTTCATCAATAAATGAGCCTTATATCTATACTAAATGAATAAATTAAATAAATATATGCATAAATTACATCTTCCAGCTATATACTTTGCAGATTGCATATAAAAAACAGTACACAATGCATACAGAATACAAAACAAAGAGACAATATGGAGAACCAAAACCATTGTCCAAACTATAAATGGATATAAAAAAGAAATGAACGGGGAACATTAGTTCATCCTTGTTGAACATAATGTGGTCTGTGGTGATGCAGCCCTGATTCCTCACCCAGGCTGTGGGAAACACATCTGCACAATACCCATTTATTTCTTCCCTTTGGGTTCCCGCAATAGACTTGACATTTCTCAGAGGACTTTTTTCAATAGTACTGTATAATAGATGTTGCCTTCTTTTCATGGGGGAAGCAGAATAAAAGTATTTTAATAAAGCAGATAAATTTACTTGTAAAGAATATTAATATGACGAAAGTTTGCAAAGTCGTCCCCCCCTCGAAATATTCTCTCTGTCTGTGTTGCCACAACTGGGTAAAACTACACCAGCTCTCCCTCACTGTCTTAGCCTTTCACAAAACTTTTAGGGAAATGGCAGAGGAAGTCTGGTGGGAGGGCTTGCATCCTTAAGATTTCAACACTCTTGGGTATACATGCATTCAAGAGTACTTATTGCTGCTGGGAAATCTATTCACAGCTCTGCTGGAATCAGGGATGCTGCCGTGCCAGCCTGTCTCTTTCAAATGAGGCACAAGGCAGAGTCCCCCAACGTGGTGCCCATAGGTGCCCCAAAAGGTTGGACCCCTGGCACAGGACATCATTGGTTGAGTTGAACGGGTGCTAAGCCAATGGGAAGGCCCCTATGAGATGCTTATAAGCAATGTGGTTTGGTTCATGCTGCTAATCCAGCCATCCATTTTCAGTAGGGTTGTCAACTCCAGTTTGGGGAATTCCTGGAGATTTGGGGGTGCAGCCTGGGGAAGGCAGGGTTTGGAAAGGGGAGAGCTATAATGCCAGAGAGTCCACCCTCCAAAACAGCCATTTTCTCCAGGGAAGCTGATCTCTGTAGCCAATACACCGCCTTAGTTGCAACCCACATTTAAAAGCTAACTTATGATTTGAAGATGCAAATCACCCATTTGAGTTACTTAAATGAGAATTAATTGCACTAATTAACAAACTTTAACCCAGACAGAGATGTCTCATCTCGGGGGGCGGGGTGTTGCTGGCACAACTTAAACAACAGTTTCTGCCTCAAAGGGGCACTGGTAGTTAGTTCGTATCAATTAGCATATTTATTTTCTGCTTCTGTCCCTGTGATGGATTGCACTTTTTAAAAGCTTAGAAGTGCTGTACAAACAGCTGAGGGACTGTGAAGTGTTAATTCTTCACAGAAACAAAAAGCCTTGAGTGACAGGCTGCTTCGAGCAATCTGATTGGTTAGCATTAGCTGAACAGAGAAAAGTTTGGGAAGTTAGGTGAAGACTCCAATTCAGGCCAAAGAAAGAGGATACATCTTCTAGTGAGAGGAGAATTTCCCTAGCCAGTCCAACGGGGTGTTAGCTCTGAAGAGTGCAGAAATCCCTGGTCTGATGTGGTTAGAAACTGCCTTTAGAGACCTTAAGAGTCAGTTAAAAACTCAAGACGAGTATTGGTACTTCAAGAGAAGGAGTTTTGGTCCTGAAAAGAGTGTATCAGCCTCCTGGAAACTAAAAGAGTCAGTGAACACTCAAAGAAAGGGTACAGGAGTGTTTGGGGAAAACACTGGAACAAAAGCCTCTCAACATAAAGATTTCAAGTCACTATGAATAGCTTAAGAAACATCCATTAGCCTGAAATTCAAGAACCAAAGTCTGTGCATGTACTGGTTTTACCTCAGAGTTTTCTATATTGAATTAACTCAGAACTTTCAACTCCTGATTTCACCTGACCTTTTTCCTCTATGGCCCCTGCCACACGGCAGGGAAAAGGACAGTCGAACTGCGGCTAATCTAAGCCGCATCAAACTATCAGGGTGGGACAGCCAGAATTTTTCAGGAAAGAAGAAAACAGACCACTAGGGCTGCTTAGTCAGAAAGACAAATAGAAGTGGATTGAAAATCTTGCCTCTGAGGGAAGGGAAGGGAAGGGGGTCACCATAGTCCCTAAAAGGACCCAGAGTAGGTTATGTATGTATGTGTCATAAAGTCACAACCGACTTATGGCAACCCCATTAAGGGGCTTTTGAGGCAAGTGAGAACCATAGGTAGTTTGCCATTGCCTTCTTCTGCACAGCATTGCTGGGTGGTCTCCCATCTAAGTACCAACCCTGCTTAGCTTCTGAGATCTGACGAGATCAGGCTACGCCATGCCACCATCCCTCCCAAAGCAGTGTACAACAAAGGTACAAATGCAATAGAGGAGATATAGTTGAAATATATCAAAAAGACTAGAACAAATTGTATTTTCTGGCCAGGCCAGAATCCTATGGGCTGGTTGTCTAAAGTCACTGGGCTTGACCACAGGGTAAGAGCCAAGAGCCCTTTGACTCTTGCCCTTCAGCTCACACCCAAGGGGCCAGACCCCTAGCTACACCTGAGATCGAAAGAGCAAACAAATGCACAGCTAAGATGTTGCAGGTCGCAGCAATGATGTTTCTCCCAATCTGCCCTCCCTGTTCCACAGGAAAGTCTATTTAGTTGTTAGTACTGAACCTTTAAGACCATCAATGTGAACACAAAGTCCTCTGCAGTGTTACCTGAACTGGACCTGGGGGTGGGGGAATTAATTGTCAAAGGTTCTCTAGAAGGGTAAATAAGGGATCTTTTGTCTATATTTACAGAGGTTTTATTCCAGAGCAATATTCCTGAAGGAAAAGGGACAGAGACCAACTGATCCAATGAAAGATTTATTTACTAACATTCAAACATCAATAGGAGCAAACCTAAACAACAAATCCTTAAGACCACAAATAAACCACTCTCTCCCTTCCAATACACACTGACACTACACACTACAGGAGTAGAGCAAGGAAGAGAGAAGGCACAAGGAGAGGGAAGGGAGGTACTCAGGACTATTTTTGGGCAGGAGTGCACAGGAATGGATTTCCGGCTGGCTCCCGAGTTGGCCACGCCCAGCAGGAACTCATTAGCATAATAGGCCACACCCAACAGCAGAAACTCATTAGGATTGGCTACGTTAGGGGTGTGTGGCCTAACATGCAAATGAGTTCCTGCTGCTACAAAAAAGCCCTGGGTTTTGACAACAAACAAGATAAACAGAATAAGAAGGGAAAGGTGGGTGTGGCTGGATGACTACACTTCTGGTAACATGGGGTGTGTGGCCTAGTATGCTAATGAGCTGTGTCATCAAGGGTGTGGCCTAATATGCTAATGAGTTCCTGCTGGGCTTTTTCTACAGAAAGAGCCCTGGCGATACTGCCTGATTCAAGGAGGATAAGAAGTAGAGGACTGAGGGGAGTCCTGCAGCAGAAGTCCAAGGCAACAGCTTGTGAAGGAGACAATAAGGGCTGGTGGAGTGGTTGCAGGGGTATCCAAGTAGTGGGAGGACCTGACACACTTTCCACCTACTTAGAATGGTCTTTTTGTGGGGAAGGATCCCATAGTTAGACATGAGACCCTACTTTCTCAGGGTTGGGTCTGGTTCAAGATATAGTCTGAATTTGACCACACACTTTGACGGTAACTGCTGCCAAAATCTGGTGGTAAAATTAGGAGGGGAATACCTGATATTCCAGGGTGGAATTTTTGTTGGATGGTTTTAGCATGTAGATAAAAGACTAGGTGTGAATAATGGGTTGGATGGCTCATCCTGGCTGGATCAAATGTTTGGTTGTCTTTATCAATGGCTGGGTTGGATTCATGATACTTAATGGTTTCCCAGTTTATCTATAGAAGAAGAAGAAGAAGAGAAGAGATTGGATTTATACCCCGCCCTTCAGTACCCAAAGGTGTCTCAGAGCGGCTTACAAACTCCTTTCCCTTCCCCTCCCCACAACAGACACCCCTGTGAAGTAGGTGGGGCTGAGAGAGCTCTTGACAGAAACTGCTCTTTTTCAAGAACAGCTGTGCCAAAGTTATGGCTTGCCCAAGGTCATCCAGCCAGGTGCAAGTGGAGGAGTGGGGAATCAAACCCAGTTCTCCCAGATTAGAGTCCACGCAATTAACCACTACACCAAACTGGAAATGGTTCACGTTGCCTTGATGAAGTATCCCTCGGAGCAGGGATATGATTGTATTAGACATGCATTCCAGTGACACCCCGCCTCCATGATAGAATCTGCCTTGGTCATGGCAGACAAGGATTTGCTTAGATTTTCAAGGGGGGCACTTAGTTCAAAGCAACTAAGAGGAAACTGGGGATCTGATTTGAGGGGTTTCAGCCAGAGGAGGGGACAGGGGCCTCACAGCACCAGTGTACCTTCTCCTTTTCAATGGAAAGTGGGAAATGTAGTGATGACAGGCTGGCGGCAGTTGGTGCTGGCTCCAGGTGAACTCACGAATTGGGTCTGAACTTTGGTGTCACTGTAGCAGCTAACGTTAGGCTCAAGGTGAATCCAAGAGGCACTGTCACTAGCTCTAACCTGGAGCTTTCCCAGTTTCAGTCCAGTGGCAACTGGAGCTTAGCAGTTATTTCTCCAAATGTAGGGTAGGCAGTAGAGATGCCAGTAATGTCTCAGCAAACGCTGGAAGATTTTAAGGGTCATGTCTGGGTGGCGAGTGGGGAGGATGCGGCACCACTGGATGACACCCTAGGACTATCCCTTTTTTTTAATGGCCCCCCGTAGGGGATTTTTTATTTGCATTTACTAAAAACTACAACGAAGTTAGGGAGGGAATCTACACACTGTAGGAGAAAGAAAAGAAAACCCACTAAAAATCCAGCTTGTAAAACAGTTTGTAAAAAAATTGCTTAACAATAATAAAAAGCTTTCTTTAACATTGAGAGTGATCAGTCCTCATCATAGCTTGTAAAAACATCCCAACAAATCAGAATATATGAAGAATCGCTATTTAACTTAGACACAAATTACAGAGAACAATGGCATCTCATTTAACCATTATTTTTCCCTCCACCATTAAAAGCAAATTAACTATAAGTCTCCCTCAGTAGATATTACACAATCTCATTTTCTCTTCCATTGCTGTTTTCCTCTTTCTTCTTCCCTGTGGCACCATCTTGCTGTATCAGGGACTGGCCATCTCAAAACAAAGTCCCTTCTTCTTTTTCCAGGACTGTTCCACTTAAATTCTTGCCTTCAGTCATAGGGATCGTTCCAATTTGCTTTTCACTGCCCGACTTGAAGAGAGTCTCGTCACCTTATTGCCCAGCAGACTTAATCAGGATATAACCATGGAGGATACTCCTTCACTTTAAGCCTCGCTTATGGTCTGCATACAGGCCCTTCGAATTGCAAATGCCCATTTGACTCTCCTCTTCGATCCTGGAAGCCCCTATGATCATTGGTTAGACGCTTCTCCAATATTAACACAGTCCTTTTAAAAGCAACAACTGACATGTAGCTCAGTTCTTGCATAGTACCTCGTTTATACCAACAGGGAACAAAGGCTTAAGACACAGTTCGCAGGTGTCTGTGATTATTTCCGGTCAGATGGTAAACCAGCAGCTCTTCCACTTCTTGGAGAAAGCTTGGATATCGCTTGTTGCTCTTACTATGTCGTCTGTCACCATTTTTAAGGATGTTTACTTTTACAAAGTTTGCCAAAGTCCCGAAAACTTGTTTCAACGCTTAACTGTCTCCTGGAATTTCTCCATATAGTCCATTGCCGCTTTTAAACCTGCCCCCCTTTCTTCTAGCTCCGTAACGCTTATAAACAGTTCTTAGCGGAGGAAAGTCCCCTCTCTTCCCTCGCTTTTCCCCGGGGGGCTTTCGCTTTGTTGTTTCGTTTCAACTTTACTCACTCTTCATATGTAGATCAAGTAGATCTCACTGACAGATATGCTTACTTGCCGCTCGACCTCCACTCGCTTGATGGGGTGTGCGTAGGTTAGTCC
>NW_015172571.1:110923-119477 GCF_001447785.1 Gekko japonicus
AAAGGTCCCCGGGGGTGCGGATATTCGCATTCCCTCTCTAACTGCTGGTTTGCAAGCCACCTCCCTGGGAGATCCCAGGAGACACAGCCACCATCAGCTCGCCAAAACAGCTAAACCTAGGACTATCCTGTAATGTTTAGGGTGATGATCATGGAGACATGGGGAAATTTCTGGAATATCACTATGGAGGCCATTTTCTGGCCATCCCCCCCCCTCCCGATGCTCAAATGAGGCCAAGGGCAGAGGTTTACTCACTGTGGAGAGGCAAATGACAGGCTTACTAGGAAGACTCATTTTTCATTTCTGGTAATCAAGGAAGCCACGCCCTGCAGCTTGCAAGACCTGAGCAAGGCTGCTAACAATAGGATGTTTTGGAGGACATTAATTCATAGGGTCGATGTAAGTCGGAAGTGACTTGATGGCACTTAACACACGCAATCCCTTTTAGGGTATCCCTATCTTTTATGGGTTGGGTTTGCCTTTGGAGTGTTTAATTAAGAGGCTCTGGAAGGGGTGTGGGAAGCCAAGAGTATATTGGCCATTTAACAAACAGGGAAGTTTCCTGGTGGACCATGGCCTAGTGGGACACTTGTGGACAGGAAGAAGCTCTAGCAACTCGTGGGGAGGGCGGGGTATAAATATAATGAAATAAATAAATAAACTCTGCCAGAACCCCATGGGCCACCTGGCTCGGACCCTTCACTGGCAATGGTAACTGGTATTAGTTCACCAATTGTCTTTTCCCACATTGCTGCCAGTTCTCTGGAAGCATCAATGAGTGAACTAATACCCACAATTTGTACTGCGAAGCTGAGTGACCCTATAACTCTGGCTTGTAGCGCCATAGGGACCACTCAGCTTGGTTTGCTCTGGGGCCATTTTCACCTCCCCATCCCTTCCTGTGGGGAACTCTACTCACCACAGGTGTATTTTCTTATTGCAATACACACATGCAGCACAATGGAATGCCATACCAGTGGAAGTCAATCAAACCCCAAACTAGCATGTCTGCAAATGGATAACTGTGTCCACTTGATTTAACAACATCAAGTAAATCGTTTCTGATTTTTCATGCCTCATCAGTCTATTTATAACAGTTTGCCCTTTACTGTGACAGCTTTTTATGATATTTAGTGATGACCAGTCATGGGGAAAAAGGGTTTAGCACGCTGACATCTAATTTTATTATCTCTGCTACCTATTCATTTTCTAGAAGAGTTTATTTGACTCTGTGCCAGCTTAAGCTACTAAAGCCTTTTCAAGAACCAGTCCACCGCAGGATCGAGCATTACTCTGTTCAATCAGTGTGGGACTCAGAAGACAAATCACAAGTAATGCTTAGATATACACCCCACTGTCCTTCTCCATTCATCATAGAATGTTAGAGTTGGAAGGGACCTTGCAGGTCATCTAGTCCAACCCCCTGTACTCTGTAGGAGCATAGCCAAAAGATAGCCCTACAACATACCTACAACATACATCATCTGCCTCCTTACTTTTCAATGAGTATCATTGGAAAGCTTGACCCACATAGGAACCCTGAACTGGCAAACCTCTGGACACAAGGGGATGAATTGCAGCTGTTGGACACAACATGGGACTAACATATGGAATGTATTCTTTATGGCAGAGATTCTGGTGACTCTTGGAGAATCACTTCTGGGTTTTCCATCTTTTCTGGGTTTCCCCGGATATGACAGGATATATCACCCCTTCGCTGATGGCAATTTTGTTATTTTTTTCTTTCTCCTTTCACTCTCCCTCTCGTCTTTTGTTATTATTTTCTGTCTTTGTGATTTTTTTTTCTTTCACCTGTCAGCCACTTGGCAGAGGACATACAGCAACCTTAGTCTTCTGCATTATGACCAGCCCTATCCCTGGCTATTGATCTCTTTGGATGAAAGTCCAATCCATCTCTCTGGGAGACTTCGGGTCAAACTATGTGTATAGAAATATTGATTTCTAAAGGTTTCATGCCTTCCCCTGGAATGTCTTTCTGATACCTTGTTTCCTGTTTCCAGCCAAATGGCTGACCATTTGGTCAGAGAAGCTCAATTGCCCTGCCATATAACCACACATGCTTTCACACCTCTAAGGGAAGAGGCAGACCTGATGGCGCCTGGCTGTGCCTGCATGTCAGGAGTCACATACAAAATGAAGTGGTTGGAATTTGGGGTCACATGACTGCAGGTGTGGCCTGCAGAGTACTGACCATTCAGATGTTGCACCCATGTGTTAGAGTTGGAAGGGACCTTGCAGGTCATCTAGTCCAACCCCCTGTACTCTGTAGGAGCATAGCCAAAAGATAGCCCTACAACATACCTACAACATACAACATCTGCCTCCTTACTTTTCAATGAGTATCATTGGAAAGCTTGACCCAAATAGAAACTCTGAACTGGCAAACCTCTGGACACAAGGGGATGAATTGCAGCTGTTGGACACAACATGGGTCTAACATATGGAATGTCTTCTTTATGGCAGAGATTCTGGTGACTCCTAGGGAATCACTTCTGGGTTTTCCATCTTTTCTGGGTTTCCCCGGATATGACAGGATATATCACACCTTCGCTGATGGCAATTTTGTTATTTTTTTCTTTCTCCTTTCACTCTCCCTCTCTTCTTTTGTTATTATTTTTCTGTCTTTGTGATTTTTTTTTCCTTTCACCTGTCAGCCGCTTGACAGAGGACATACAGCAACCTGCATTATGACCAACCCTATCCCTGGCTATTGATCTCTTTGGATGAAAGTCCAATCCATCTCTCTGGGAGACCTAGGGTCAAACTATGCAATATGCTAAACATGTGCTGGGTCACAGGTGCGCAACCGGATTCACAGTCAGATCTACATTGGGAGGAATGCACCTGCAAAAGTACTCCTTTGTTTGCTGTTAGGTGTCCTTCCGATGGCATGTAGAGCCAGAGAAAAGGGGCAAAACGCCTCTCCATGGCCATTTCTGCTGGCAAAAGCAAGGTGAGAGGGAAACAGGAAGTTCCTTCCTCCCCCTTGCAGCGCTCCATTATGGTGCTGACCAAACATGCACCTTTTAATGTGAGTTCACCCATTGTACATCTGACTGTGAGTCCAGTTGCACACCTGTGACCCAGCACGTGTCAGACATGTTGGGTAGCTTGGCCCTTCGAGAGCAATCCTTCCTAAACAAGTATACTTCCTAAGCAAGTATATTGCATTCAGTTGTGCTTACTCCCAGGAAAGTGTTCTTAGGACTGCAGCCTCACAGTGCCATCGTAAACAGAGTTACACTCTTTTAAGTCTGTTGATTTCAACGGGTTTAGACTGGAGGATACGATTGCTCTATTAAAGTTGTATTGTGCTTTGCTTGATGCTGCCAGTGCATCAAAGTTGACTGTTGATTGCTTCAGTAATGTATCAAAGTCTAAAGGAGAGAGGCATATCCCCAAACACTTCCACTGGGGAGTCATACTAGGCTGCCAAGCATATGTTCATTCAGAATTTGCAGAGCTTCTTACTTTACACAGAAGGGTTCCATTCCACTCTGCCAAAATTCTAGAGAGGCATCCAGAAAGGTTTTTACAATACTTTCCTGACATGCAGAACTAGGCCACCCTGTATATACCTGTGACCAAGGGACCAAATGAAGGCCTAAGAACTGATGACAGTAGGAGGGCTGAAAGTTAGTTAATTATTATAGAAATAGGGTTACCAACTTCTAGGTGGGACTTGGGGTTCTCCCAGCCTTACAGCTGACCTATAAGCTACAGGGACCATGTCTCCTGAATGCAATGACAGGTTTAGGGGGCAAACTGTACAACATCATATCCCCACTGAGCTCCGTCTTTCCCCCAAACCCTGCCCTCCCCAATGATCAACCCCAAGTCTCAGGACCGTTATGTATTGGGATTGAATAATTCCTGATTGAATCACCCCAGAGACTGGCTGAGCTTGGAGCACAAGAACAATAGCCAACCAGAATTTTGAAAGTAACCAATCAAGTAGTAATGCTATGTACATAGCCTATCATTAGGAGTGGGGTGTGTTTGGGTGTGGCAATTGCATGCTATTTAACAGGGCTGAGACACTGGAGTTTAGTCTTGTTCTTGCTGAAATCACTAATAAAGTAGAGCTGATCACTAGACTTGGGGTCTGCTCATCCATGGAACCCACTATTTAACAAGGACTTTCCTGTGTGAGAGTTGGCAACCCTGTGCAAAAGAAACACAACCAACAATGAAGGACTGCTGGGAGGAGCATACACATAGGAAAGGTATTGGATCCAAGGCCAGTAATCATTCATTATTTTTGAATCCATTGGAGCATCACAGATATATCTAACAGTATTTTTACCCTACTAACAAATCCCTAAATGAACAGAAAGAAAGTTGTTTCATTTGAAATATGGTGCTGGATGAGTTTTGCGGATACCATGGACTGTCAAAAGAAAGGATATGAAAAAAAATCACACACACAGATTCTAGTATATTGGACTCTGAAAATATTGGTATTCCCAATAACCCCAAATACCAGTATGGTATTCAGATCAAGAGGTTCTTTTGGGTGGTGGTGGTGGTTCTGGGTTTTTTTTAGTCCATTATTCCCTATGGTGAAACTTTCCATGTGGCTGGGGGGGGGGGTTAAGGCAAAGACACCAAAAGTGTAGCAGAGCTGCTGGTACCTATGCATTAAACAATCCCCAAATTTCAAGAAGATTGGACCAAGGAGTCCAATTCTGTAGGCCCCTGAACAGGGTTCCCCCAGCTGTCCTCCATTATTTCCTACAGAAGGGAGAAGGGGAAAAAAATAAAAAAACCTCCACCAAGCTACTTCCAGAGCAAAAGCCTTGCCCACAAGCAACAATCAGTGGTCAAATGTGTCCAATGGAGGAACAAAAAAAGCCCAACAGAACCACTGCAGAATCCAGTAATCCCAGTAGAAGAAGAAGAAGAAGAGATTGGATTTATACCCCACCCCTCACTAACCAAGGGAGTCTCAGAGCAGTTTACAAACTCCTTTCCCTTCCCCTCCCCACAACAGACATCCTATGAGGTAGATGGGGCTGAGAGAGCTCTGAGAGAAACTGCTCTTTTTCAAGAACAGCTGTGCCAGAACTATGGCTCGCCCAAGGTCATCCAGCAGGTGCAAGTGGAGGAGTGGGGTATCAAGCCCAGTTCTCCCAGATTAGAGTCCGCACACTTAACCACTACACCAAACCACAGCTACCTAGGGAGGTGGTGAGCTCTCCCTCACTGGCCATCTTTAAGTAGCAGATGGACAAACACTTATCAGGGATGCTCTAAGCTGATCCTGCATTGAGCAGGGGGTTGGACTAGATGGCCTGTATAGCCCCTTCCAATTCTGTGATTCTATGATTCACAAGCCAATGCATCAACCCAAACTGAACCAAAATCAAATCAGAGAATTTGATTTGGAAACTCTAGGGTGGGCACTTTTGCAAGCCCAGCAGAACCATGGAGCCCAGCAAAACCCAGAGCCACTGTGGCAGTGCAAGCCCAACACAACCACAGTCAAACCAGAGAATCTCTATACTAGAAACTGAGGGGAGTACTTTTGCAAACCCAGCAGAACTAATGGCTATCTGCAGAAGCCCAGCTCAATGCAGGCCTACTGTGGCTGTGGAAGCCCAACAAAACCAAAGTCAAACCTGAGAATCACAGCAGAACAAATCCAAGCAGGGGGGTGGGGGCAATTTTGCAAGCACTGTGCAACACTGAAAATACTGCGAATGGGAAAGAAAGAAATTCCAGCAAAAGGGGAAACAAAAGCCGTCTCTTGAAACTGACAAACGTAAACCTGACAAGCTTATAGAAAGCCCCAGGAGACACAGAGCAAAAACAGGGAGGGGGGCAAATACTCGCACCCAATTCTTCGGGTTAATCCTGAATACTTCCAGGATTTTTCACAACCAGTTTTCAGTATTCTGAAATGTTCATGATAATGTACCTGAAAAAATATTGATAAAGTATTTTTCAGATTTATTTTCAGTTCTGATTATCTGAATGTACACCCCTTGGGCAAAAAGACAAACAAGTAGGTACTAGATCAAATCAAAACTGAACTCTCCCTAGAAGCTAAAATTACCAAACTGAGGCTATCTTACTTTGGTCATATGAGAAGACAAGAGTAACTGGAAAAGACAATATTGCTAGGAAAATTTGAAGGCAGTAGAAAAAAAGGAAGACCTGCAAGACCTGAGCAAGGCTGTTAACAATAGAAGTTTTTGGAGGCCATTAATTCATAGGGGCAACCATAAGTCTGAAGTGACTTGATGGCACCTAACATATACATCACAAATTCCCTAGTACTGGTCAGTTAAAAATAAGCTCATCCTTTTCTTCTGTATAACAAAATGGTACCATGAATCCCACACAATCCTGTTCAAATGTTCGTGTGTGAGCCAGGTTGCACGGCACACTTGCTGTTCTGTGCATCAGTTTCAGTTGAGAGTTAGTTCAGTGATATATTTTCATAGGCATGGTGATCAGACAGAATGTCAGACCTCAGGAAATGAATGAGTTCCTATTCCCATCCATTCAACGGATTCCATTGGCTGTAGCCTACAGGGAACATTATTAGCAGTGCAACTCAACAAGTATGGACTTTAGCAGAGTTTACTGCAAAAAGCTTCCTTGTCCAATTGGAGCAGGTAGACGTGAGACCAAGTGGAGACCCAACACCTGGCTGGCACCGAGGAAACTATGTCACATACAGGCAACAAAGAAAGGTGAAAGACAGAAAACCTTAATAGAATCCATTCAAGCTGTAAGCCACATTACGGCGAGATGTTTCTAAACAAGTTATTAAAAATGCTGTTAGAATCTTCTTCTTCTTCTTCTTCTTCTTCTTCTTCTTCTTGTTCAATATGTATACTTTTGCACATGCAAGGAAATATTTTTAAACAATATGTTCATTCTAAAAAGAATCCCATTAAATAGATCTTCTGCCTCGCTCCTTGACATTTTGTGGTTGGCTCTGCCTCCTGCAACAGCCGTTTTGTGATTGCACCAACTGTCCTGTGTCAGATGTTCAAAGATGCCCACTGGCTCAAAAAAGTGTGGGGACCCCTGCAATGAGATTTGGGCACTAAAGAAAGCACAGAGAAGGAAAACAAGTGATGAAGCCAAAGAAGCAAAGCCCTTGTAGTGTTTTAGCACTCATTTAAAGTCTGCCAGGGACAAATCTGGAGGAGGCTAAGGTCCACGAGACACCAAACAAAAGCAAGTCTTGGAATGAAGTTATATTTCTGAGAAAGATCTAGCAGCAGACATATCCACCACGATCATTATGCAGGTCTTTAAGAGCGAAACAGAATCCACTCCAGGCTCACTCCTTAACTTTGCCAGCATGAACAAAAGGTTCCGTATGTGGAACGGATAGGAATTCCAGTCAGAGACAGGTTGTTTCCAAGAAAGCTATTCATTAGGTGTCAGGACAGGGTAAGTGAATTACATAAGCTTTGTTCAGTTTCTTCCTCTGTTACGTGCAATTACTTCATGACCAAAGAACTTAGTGGAAGGGGGAGGGGGACCGGGTTTCATTCTATTCAGGTAATGTAACAAATTTCACTTGGGACTATCTTGAAGACTGCTCGGAAGATTAACCAAGTTCTGAATCAGGGCTCTGCAGCTTTCGCATCGGTGGGGAAAGGAGATGTGCTTCTTCAAAGGGATTTAAACGTCTTTGCTATTTACTTATTTTTATTTATTTAGAGGATGCCACCTCTCTAGAGACTTGCTCGAAGTTCCTTACAAGTGAAAATAATACCACAAAATCATTAAAACACCATCAATTATAATATTAAAAGGAAACTTTTAAAAACAAGCCAGGGTCTTAAAAGCATAAAACATTAAGCAGCCTAAAAACCTAGAATCATAGAGTTGGCAAGAGCCATACGAGCCATCTAGTCCAACGCGCTGCTCAATGCAGAATCAGCCTAGAGCATCCCTGACAAGTGTTTGTCCAGCCGCTGTTTAAAGACTACCAGTGAGGGGGAGCTCACCACCTCCCCAACACCCATACCCATCAATACCCATCCACAGGCTAGAAGCAGACCATAAAAATAAACAAAACCCTAAAAGCCCCTTAGTTAAAAGCATAAGTGGTACCTAAAAGTCAGGAAGGTGAGGGGTTACCACTGAAAAATCCCTGTCTCTGGTTGCCACTAGAGACAGTTGGCATAAAGAGCAGTAGGGCTATGAAGAGCACATCTTCCCTGGCAGACTGCACATCTAATGCTAATTTGGAGCTATACATGGTGTAGAAGGCCGAGCGCCGAAGAATAGATTCTTTTGAACTATGGTGCTGGAGAAGACTCTTGAGAGTCCCTTGGACTGCAAGGAGATCAAATCAGTCAATCCTCAAAGAAATCAACCCAAACTGTTCCCTGGAAGGCCAGATACTGAAGCTGAAGCTCAAATACTTTGGCCACCAAATGAGAAGGGAGCACTCACTGGAGAAGACCCTGATGCTGGGAAAGATTGAAGGTCAAAGAAGATGGGAACGGCAAAGGATGAGATGGTTGGACAGTGTCATAGATGCAAGGAACATGAAATTGAG
>NW_015172571.1:119585-130366 GCF_001447785.1 Gekko japonicus
ATGTAAATATTTACACTTTGTATTTGCCAAAGTGAATATGTAATTGAAGTTCAAAATTTACCCTCAGCTGTGTAAATCACAGCGATGAAGGAAAAAGGAGGAGAGATCAACCTTTCTCCCTCCCCCTCCCACTGCAGCCCCCAACCAGTGCCCTGTAGATTTCCTGAAATCTCATTTCTGGATCACAAGGCTCTGGTGGTTTGGAAGGGAATGTAACAAAGGTCCGCATTTCCACTGGCAATGGTGAGGACTCAGCCCACTCATCTCTCCACTTAGCAGCTGAACCAAAGTAGAAACAGCTCAGCTTAATTTATAAAGCTGCCAACACTGGCCTTGCATGAATAGTCATGTTTCTTTACTTTTCAACAGGGTTCTTTTTGTAGAAAAAGCCCAGCAGGAACTCATTAGCATAATAGGCCACACCCAACAGCAGAAACTCATTATCATATTAGGCCACACCCCTTACAGCACAGCTCATTAGGACATTAGGCCGCACCCCCATGTTACCAGAAGTGTGGTCATCCAGCCACACCCACCTTTTGCTTCTTATTCTGTTTACCTTGTTTGTTGTCAAAAGCCAGGGCCTTTTTTTGGAGCAGGAACTCCTTTGCATGTTAGGCCACACACCCCTAATGTAGCTAATCCTAATGAGTTTCTGCTGTTGGGTGTGGCCTATTATGCTAATGAGTTCCTGCTGGGTGTGGCCAACTTGGGAGCCAGCCGGAACTCCGTTCCTGCGTGTCCCTGTCCAAAAATAGCCCTGCTTTTCAACATCTGCATCTATTCAATATCAACAATAGCATAAAAACCATCCAACATCACAAGATTGAACAAGTATCAACATCACATTAAGACAACCCACATTTTGTTGCTTTTGCTGTTAACAAAATGCATTGTCTTACAAGACAGGGATAAATGATGAATCAAAGTCCTGAAATCTGCTGCAAAGGTAATAAAAGATGAACGAGGGGAGGGGGAAGCAAGGGGGTGCAACATGGTCTAGCATGGGGGTCCCCAACCTTTTTCAACCTGTGGGCATCTTTGAAATTCTGACACACTGTGGTGGGCGCAGACACAAAATGGCTGCTACAAAATAGTTGCTGCAGGAGGTGGAGCCATTTATTTATTGTGATTTTTATCCCAGCCTACCCTGCAAGCAGGCTCAGGGCGACTTACATCGTGTCACGATACAATAAACAATTCCATAAAGAAGAAGAAGAGGAAGAAGAGATTGGATTTAGGAAGCAAGGGGGTGCAACATGGTCTAGCGTGGGGGTCCCCAACCTTTTTCAACCTGTGGGCATCTTTGAAATTTTGACACACTGTGGTGGGCGCAGACACAAAATGGCTGCTACAAAATAGTTGCTGCAGGAGGTGGAGCCATTTATTTATTGTGATTTTTATCCCAGCCTACCCTGCAAGCAGGCTCAGGGCGGCTTACATCGTGTCACAATACAGTAAACAATTCCATAAAAACAGTAGTGCATTAAGACGTTAATTCCAATAGGTTGAAATTTTGAATGACTAGCTAAAAACCTATACCTATTGGCAGCTCAGTGGTTAATTCCATTTCAGTGTACGCTAACCTCATACCAGGACGGGATGCTGGATGATTCTGATGGATTAAATCAACTGCACCCAGCGCCCATGATATAAATAGTGTCATGGGGTGCATGAAGCAGGGGAGGCTGCTGTTATTTGATGTTTGCCACCTCAATCAAAGGCCTGGCAGGACAGCTCCATTTTACAGGCCCTGTGGAACTGCAGCAAATCCCGCATGGTTCTGATTTCAATCGGGAGCATGTTCTACCAGGCCGGGTCCCTGGCTGCACAGGACCTTAAAGATTAATACCATAACCTGAAACCTGATTCGGTACTCAACCGGCAACCAATGCCATAGAATGGCTGCCCCAATTTACCTTCAGTCACACAGTGAAGAGCCTTATGCTATGGTGGCAGCTGCTGTCAAAGCAATGTTTTTAAATATCGGTGTAACCCCCTAGCTGGGAACGGAATGAGCCAGGAAGGGGTGGAGCCTCTAAAGACAGAAGGGTTCAGACTAGGGTTGCCAACCTCCAGGTGGGGCCTGGAGATCACCCGCTTTTACAACTAATCTCCAGCTGACAAAGAGCAACCCCCTTAGAGAAAATGGCTGCTTTGAAGGGTGGACTGGACTCTATGGCATTGCACCATGCTGAGGCCCCTCCCCTCCTCCAACCCCTCCCTCTCCTGGATCCACCCCCAAAGTCTCCAGGTATTTTCCAACCCAGATCTGGTAACCTTCATGCAGACCTTGTAGAAAGCTGAAGAGGGAAGCCAGTCTGCCTTGCTGGGGAGCTTAAACCTTAACCATAGGCTCTTAACACCTTATTTAAGGCAACTATGATTTATGGATGGACATTGGTAAGGGAGGGAGATGTTTGTTCTAAATTGTAAATTTTAGAATTATTGTTTCTAGTGGGGAGTTCAACTGGGACCCTCATTTTGGAAGCAGGGGCACAGAGTGTTCAGTTGGAGACTTCTTGACCCACCAAGAAGAGGAAAAGGATGGACTTTGGGGGTGGCAGGCAGTGAAGGAGGGAGAAGTTAATGGTTTGGACTTTAAAAGAATTCCTGTTCAGTTGTGTTACTAAGTTCTATGTTTTTGTTACATGATATTAAATGGGAAAGTTAAAAAAAATGTTTTATTTTCTCTGAATGACTGCAAGATTCATTGCAAGTTCTGTGTTTTTGTTACATGATATTAAATTGGAAAGTTTAAAAAAATGTTTTATTTTCTCTGAATGACTGCAAGATTCATTGCAAGTTCTGTGTTTTTGTTACATGATATTAAATTGGAAAGTTTAAAAAAATGTTTTATTTTCTCTGAATGACTGCAAGATTCATTGCAAGTTCTGCCTCACAGAACCCACAAGCGGAGGCCAACATCTGCACAGCCAATCAAATCTCCAGTGGCCAGTCAGAAGCCTTGCTGGACAAAAGCCCCACCTGGTTCCGCTCACTTTCTACAAAGACTTGGTGGGCACCAGGAAAGGTGTTGGTGGGCTCCAAAGGCACCATGTTGGGGACCCTTGGTCGAGTGCCAGTCCCGAGTAAACATATTGAAAAAATACTATTTCTGTTTATAGGAAGTGCTTCTTTCAATACTTGCATGTCCTGCTAGCATAAGTCTTCCTAAACTATACCGAGTCTAGAAGCAGTCGTATGTGTTGACGCTTGTACGTAGCCCTCTAGCAATTGGCATGCATACTGCACCAAAGGAGAGAGCACATTATATAGAAATAGCCTCTTGGGTTTGCTTGATATTGCAATAAAACGGGATGGTCATTACATTTCTTATCTCGGAAAGAAACTGCTAAATCGGGGTAATGCCCCATTTCCTTACAAAATGTCAAAATCTGGCAATGCTCTATGCATGTTCTCTTTCTTCGGCTCTCCAGGGCTTGATAAGATTAAAAGTGCTCATTTTTGCTTTCCCCCCTGTATTGTGCTGCTCATGAAATTTTTAGAGGAAGGGATATGTCGGCAAAGTTCTGCCTGTAGCTAGACAGCATTCAACATGTGCAAGGGTGAATTAAACTGTGTGGAATCATATCCTGAGGTCCTTAACTTCCATGTCCCATGTGTTGCAGCCAGGCCTCCGAAGGTCATTCCAAATGGAGATACAATAATTTGATCCAGGGACCCTCTGTATATGATGAGGGTGCTCTACCAAAGAGCTATCTGGACCTCAACCCAAATGGAAGTAACCATGCCAGACAGGACCAGTCATTAGAAAATTTATATGTTGCTTATTGATATTATTGGCTTCTTAAAGGGAAAACAAGCCCACCATTTTACATCTTTTGAAGTGCCTGTGATATTTCTTCTCTTTATGAGAGCCTTGTTTTAGCAGTCTGTCTGTTCTAGCATGAGTAAGGATATTATTAGAACCAAGTATCCAGAAAATAGGTATTTGGATATAACTAGCTAGATAAGGTTGCCAGACCTCCCGCGGTGGAGGCAGTGGTTCCCCCACCACCAGGCTCTGCCCCCTAGCCACCAATCAGCTGGCTAGCGCAGGGACTTACCAGTAGAAAGAGGAAGGCCCAGGTCACGTTGCTGGCATTGCATGGGAAGTGACGTCATCATGCCAGTGACATTAGGGTTGCCATTCCCCCGACTGGGGTTTGCTCACATTCGGGGGGGCCAATCTGTTGCCCTTGATCCAGCAGGCAGGGGAAGCCCCGCCCCTAAACTGCCTCATCTGCACCAACGTGTCCGGCACAGTGACGTCACCCAGGGCATGTTACGGGGGGGCACTATTGTTTACTATAGAGTTTTTGCTCAAAAGATAGAGCTTCCCCTGCAATGTGCCCTGTGTGATGACATCACTTCCAGGTGATGTCATTGCGCCGGGCATGTTGGTATGGATGGGACACTTTGGGGGTGGGGTTCCCGGGCAGAGAGAGGGGACCCCCCCCCACTGGCAGCCAGGTAAGACCTGGCAACCCTAAGTGACATCCGGGCAATGCTCTGGTATTTGGGCAAAAACTCTATGGTAGAAGCTGTTTTTGCCCAAATACCAGAGTGTCACAGTGATATCGCAGCATGATGATGTCATTTCCTGTGCAATGTCAGTGACATGGCCTGGGTCTTCCTCTTTCTCCTTCCTCATTGTCCCATTCCCCCCACCCCCCCAGTTCCTGACAACCCTACAGCTAATAGTAAGATTACTTTCTCAAAAAAGTCTGGTGTAGGGATAAATTTGAATTTCTCATTCCTACTGTATCAACATCAAAAATCTCCATCTCTACTCCTTTGCACAAATCAAACTCCTTGGAGCTTTATTCTTACGCCATTTCCTGTTTCCTTGCCATGCTTAAACTTTCCCCCATAAAATGTAAGATTTTTTTTTAAAAAAATTATTAGCGCATCAATACATCAGGAACATGCACAAAGTATATGTAAATGATATACGTTGTGTACATAAGCATGTTTATAAATTGCATAAAACACCATCTATCAACTAAAGTTTTAAATGCAATTTATACACTTTATATACACAGTGTACATAATTTTTTTGTTCAGTCGCACAGTCGAGTCCGACTCTTCGCAACCCCATGGACCAGATCACGCCAGGCCTAAATGTATGATTTTATATCTATCTACCTATATCTATATATAAAATCACACACACACACACACAGGCTGAATCTAAGGACACCTCTTGGATTTGTGGCATTTTAAGCCCCCCGTCTTTTTGTTGTTCAAAACACAAACTGTGATGTGTTGGGGATCATGATGAACCCTAAAGACTTGCTGATATACAAGCCGACCATCATTCCTAAACAAAAACAAAGCCTTTTTAAACCCTAACACCCCCCCAACTTTGCATCTCTCTTCTAAAACATGCCCCCTCTCTAGCCAGCTTCCAAGATGTCAGTTGAATCCTTGAAATTCTTCATGCAACCAGCATGTAGCCTAATGTAGTGTGGTGGTTGCAGTGTTAGACTAGGATCTGGAAGATCTAGGTTCTAAATCCCCAATCCCTATGGAAGCTTGCTGGTGGTTAACCCCGGATCAATCACACAGTCTCAGCCTAACCTTATCTCACAGAGTTGTGGTGAGAAGAAAATAGAGGAGCAGAGAAAGCCTCCAGGCTGCTTTGGTTTTCCTGTTGAAGAGAAAGGCAGAGTACAAACACACACACACACACACAAACACACACACACACACACACAAATGAATCAACAGAACTAGCAGGAAGAAGCAGAGAACAACAACAACAAAAACCTTGGCAAAAATAGAAATAAAAAGTGAAATAGGGAACACCTGCTCGTCCTTAGCTTTGTGGCACCTTAAAGACTAGGAAATATTTTTTAAAAGATCACATAATGCCATTCAGAGTTGTAACTTTATAGCCATTTAAATGGAATTCTCTTAAAACCCACTCAGCATTAATGCTTTGCCCGCTTTACAATTGACGGCTTGAGTTTCAAAGTTATTTCATTTCATTGCTGTTAAACAGGGAATTCCCAGGAGCAGGGGGAAAGACTCCCATTGCGTGAGAGTCTTGCCGATCACACACACACAAAAAAGATTTAGCAGGAGAACTCAAAAGCTGACAGATTTATGTCATTTGCCAAAATGGCAGGAGTAGAAAGTGTTCAATTTTTTTTGCCTACCAGTTTCCCAAATGGTAATGCTGCAGTTCTGCAGCTGTGAAGAGTTCCACTGGAGGGACGAGCCAAGCAAGTGTTAGATATTTAATGCACTTTTTCACAAATCCACTCTGAGTTGTTAATATTAGCTGAATGAAATATTTATGCTGGCAGAACACGAGGATCCCATGTCAGGCATTTTGCCTAGCTGTAGCCCAGCCAGTAATTGCCAGGGAGAAGTTGTAGACGCACATGGGAAGGGTGAGGAAAGCTCTTTCTAGGATGCGTTCATAGAACCCTTTTCAGTTTAGCCTTTTGAAAACAGCCAATCTTGATTAACCTCTTACCTGTATGTAGCACAGAGTGCAATTCAAACTATTTCTCTTGCATGTCAAGCTTTTAAAGGAGTAGGTATAAAACAAAGGGGAAATCACTTTCTCCTCAAAGGGATATGCAAAAGGAAAAGAAAATTCAACAGCCTTCTGTCTGTCACAGTGAAAAAACAGAGTTGCCAGCCTCCAGGTGGGAACTGGGGATCACCTGGACTTACAGTTCATCTCCAGAGAGAAGGGGTTTAAACTTTAAACCCCTTCTCTTTTCATTTCCCCCCCCCAGCCCGCCTTGGCAGCCCAACTGGGGAAGGGAAGGCTTTTGAAGATGCCCCCCCTTTTGCTTCCCCTGCTGGGCTGCCAAGGTGGGCTGGGAGGGGGGAAGCAAAGAGAGAAGGGCTTTAAAGTTTAAACCCCTTCTCTCTGGAGTCGCACTGCAGAAGCGGCACAATCTCTCCATTCTATTCTATGGGGCCATAGAACAGAATGGCAAGATCATGCCGCCACTACGGTTGTGCCGCAGTAGTGGCGTGATCTTTCCAGGTTGGAGGGAGGGGGTGGGGGGGGGGGGGGGGGGGGGGGGTGGGGTTTGCTGCCACTGGGGCTGCCGGAGCAGTGCTCCAGCCCGCTCCAGCCCCAAATGACTCCTGAGTGTTCCTGGAAAGGACTCCATAGAAGGATGTCTCCAGTACGCAGGCAGCCTTCCCCCCCCTCACTTTCTCCTAGCAGTACTGCACATACTCATCCTCAAGTTAAACAACAGAACTTAGCCAACACACCCACCACCCATCAAGATAACACAAATGCAGATCACCGGATCGTTGACTAGCTAAGCACCTGGAACTACTACTTTTTCTTTCTCTTTGTCTTAAGCAATCCACTCTAAGAGGTGCCACTGTTAGCAAACATTATATCAGTTGCCCAACAGTTAATTTCATACTTTTGACCCATTAAGGAACTGGCAGTTTCTAGTAACTTCCTGGAGACCACGTGACTTGGTGGCACATGCCTCAAGCCACTTCTAGGGTATATAAGAAGAGCATCTAGCTATTGTTCCCTCTTTTGCTCTTGCCTCTCATAACCCCACCCTATCTTGTTGGTTCCAAATACTAAACCCTGGAATCTGCTCCATGTATAATTCCTCTTTTAGATCAGCATTTAGGTAGGCAGTTTCTATGTCAAAGTGATGTATCTTCATGTTTCTGACTGGCAACACAGTTGCAGTAAACACTTTGTGCTCTATCAGAGAATTGTACTCCGCCTCCATGGCAGACATCCATGCCTCTCTCTGTTCCTTCTCAAGAGATAATACCTCAGCATAATTGTTTTGCACCTTAATGTACACATGGTTGATGCCATACCTTTGCGGTGGTACCCCTTTTGTTGACCTGCTAGACACTCAGGGAATGACAGGTGAACCTTGTACAGAACCAGAGGCTTGATCATCAGGAACCACATCCTCCTGCTTGATCGCCTGCCCTCCCTCTGCACCATCAGAGATAGGAAACACAATTTGCTCAGGGATGTCATTTGCATGTACACGTGACCAGTTGGCCTGTTCACAAAACTTAGCAGACCTACTAAAAACCAATGTATTGTGGGCATTAACAAATCTGTAGGCCTTCATTCCTGTCTGGTATCCTATGAATGTTAACTTTTGTGCCCTGGGACCACTTTTCCTCCTCTGCTTGAGAGGAATGTTTACCCAAGCCTTGGATCCAAAGATCCTCAAGTGTTGCAGTGAGTTAGCTCCTCCAGCACTGTTTCTGGTCTGGGGAATCATGTAGTGGGTGAGCGAATGCCCATTGTTGCCCCACTGAGCTGAGTAGGCCTTCAGCTTGGGGTTGTAGTGCAGCAGGGACTGCTCAGCTAGACTTTCCCCAGGGTTGTTTTTCACATTCCAGTCTGCTCCTGGATATATACAGCTATCCCGTCATTGTGTCTTGCTGCAGCTGGCTTGCAGCTGTAGGCAGCAACGCAGTAATAAATTGTCTAAAATATTGGGAGAGCTGGTATGTTAGTCTAGATCCCTAGCTAAAATTTGCAGAGCACACTAAAGGCTCAGAACGTAGCAGAGCTCCTTTCCTAATTGTTTCTGCACATTTCTTGCCCATACTTTTATGGTTTCACAGACCTCTGAATTTTTTTATGTATAAAAAAGACCAGCAGTACCTGGAATAATCATCACACATTAATAGAGCATATTGGCATCCGGATACACTGTTAGGATAAGGCCCAATGACATCTGCATGTACTAATGCCAGAGGTCTATTGGAACACCTATTACTTGCCTTTGAAACAGGGTGGGTCTGTGATTTACTTTGTTTGCACACATCACAGTCAAGATACCTTTGACACTTTTTCAACCTGTCAGTACCCAGACATGCAAATGTTTTTGCCAGTGTGCTAAATGACATATGCCCTAACCTTCTGTGGAACCTCCTATGAAACATATGTATACACTCATCATGCAGAGGTTGGTTGCTAACTACTGTTTGCACTTGCCCAGGCTTGTTCTTCAGAACATACACCCCATTTTGGACTACTCCTGAGACAAGCACCTTGTTTGCTTTCAGTATTTTACATGTGTCCCCCTCAAAACTTACTGAGAAGCCTGCATTTGTGACCTCACTCACACTCAACAAGTTATTCTCCAAGCTAGGTACACAAATTACATTTTGGAACACATGATTTAAACTAGGAAAATAAACCTTTCCCTGGACATCAGCTATTGCAGGGGCCCCATTTGCAAGACTCACATAGTCAGGGTGAGCTGGCTGGGGGTCAGTCAGCAAACCCTTGTCCCTCACGAATGTTCTAGAAGCACCTGAATCGAGGACCCATTGATTCAGCTCCACTTCTTCTTTTGCAGTGACCAATGTCACTTGAGGCTTGGCCACATGCTGGGGCTTGCATGCTGCTCCTTCCTTGAGAACGTTGGTGGCCTGTTCTTTCTTCCGCGGGCAAAACCTTTTTACATGCTCACTGGAATTGCAGAGAAAACAATGCCGGATCCTCAAGGCTTGCAGAGGCTGCCTTGACATCTGCTCTTCCCCTCCACGCTGGACTGTAGCTGGACACCTGGATTTATTGGCACGACTCCCGGAGCTGTTGGCGCCGTTCCCGGATCTGTTGGCCTCACTCCCAGGGTGGCGGACTGCCAATTCCTGGCTAGCTAGCTTCTTATCTTGGTGTTGCAAAAGTCGGCCGGAGATATAATCCACTGTTAAATCGGACAGTTTCATGTTCTCCAGTGCCGAAACAAGGGGACTATATTCCTCAGACAGTGAACAGAGGATCAATATTGCTTTGTCTTCCTCTTCCACCTCCTTGCCCCTTTCGGCTAATTTGTTGAAGCAGTCTGTGAGAGTGTTTAGGTGCTCTCTCACATCCTGGCCGTCTTTCAATACAGTTCTATACATTTTGCGCATCAGAGCCACGATGGAGCCTGATGTTTTCTGCAAATATATAGCAGCCAGACCATCCCACGCTGCTTTCGCTGATGTTTTCTTTGATATATAGGCTAATTGGTGATCCGAGACACTCAGCACAATTAGGGCTAAAGCCTTCTCTATTTTAGTGTCATCATCAGCGGTGGGGGCTGCTGGGGGGGCTGAAATGTAAGTCCATAGCCCTTCCTTTACAAGGTAATGTTTCATGCGCTGTGACCACACTAAATAATTGGTGTAGTTTAATTTGTCCACAAACACGGCTGCCGGAGCCAAGGCCATGTTGCGTACACAGGACAAAAATTATCTGCTGCTGGACAACGTCCTCATACTCCTCCGCCTCCTCTGAGCTGGACCGGGCTGAGTTGTCGTCCGTAGGCTGTGTCTGGTCCTGGAAGACGTCCTCTTCCTCCTGTGCAGACGTGCACTCTGGAGCTCACCACCTTCACTCAGGCAAAGCCTCCACAGCTTAGTGCGGTCCTCTCCACATGCAGTCAGCGGCTTGACGCAACGCTCTGGGCCCATAACCCTGTTAGCGTACGAAGCGTCTAGTAATCACACGTACTAGGTTGCTAGTGCTGACTATTCACAGTGGATTTATTTACACAGATATATACACAGTCGCTTTGCACTCTCAGACTCCAAGCGCTGTACAATCCGACAGAGTGCTCCGCAGCAAGGCATTCACCAGAGTGAACATCTCTACAAGTACTGTACACAATATATACACATCCAGCACCAATCAGGGTCCAGTGCTGAATCATGGTGACATCACTTGGCTGATGCAACTTGGATGCAATCTAGACCTGGTGACATCACATGACTCTCTTAGCTGTCAACCAGATCAAGATGATCTACAC
>NW_015172571.1:134244-134359 GCF_001447785.1 Gekko japonicus
TGGCTTCCTCCCCGGCATCTGATCGTGCCAGGGAGCAATGGCATGGTGGCTCAGGGGATCTATGTGATCCCACCGCCGCGTGTTTCTTTTGGTGCGGCTCTGAATAGCCGCACTT
>NW_015172571.1:134456-167147 GCF_001447785.1 Gekko japonicus
GTGAGTCACGGCTCACTTCTTCAGATGACTCACAAAAGAGCCGTGACTGCCCCTGGAGCAGATGCGGACATTTGCCTGTCCCCCCCTTCTTGAATGAACCAGGTGGGTGGAGCAAGCCAATTCTGGCTCAGCGCTGGAGCGTGGGTCAATCAAAGGTGAGCTGGCTGGCCAGGTCTGGCAGCAGCCGCCCTCCGCGCTCAGATCAGCCCAGCACAAGCGCCCCACCTGCCCGCCCTCCTTTTTGCAAACCATGTGGGATTAGCTGGTTGCCATTTCTGGGGCTGAGCTGTAATTTTTTGGGCCTCACTCGGATTGGCTGAGAGGGGGGCCTTTTTTCGCCTGCTTCACATGGTTGGAGGGGGTGGGGTTACGTAGGCCTGGCAAAGCTTGTTAGGCCCTAACTGGCAGGGCGGGAAAAGGATGGGTTGAAGGGATGTTGAATTGGCAGCCCCCTGAGATATAAGCAATGGGGGGGGGTCCTCATACTGGGTGCCTATACGCTTGGCAGTCAGGGTGACTCAGTTGGGGGCCTCTCTGGGGTGGGAGGAGCATATGACAAGCCTTAAGGCTTCGCAGCTGTGGGCTGGAATGTGCCCTTCCTTCCTCTCTACACACTGGTGTGTTGGCCATGACAAGTAAGGTCTGGAAGGATAGCAGATCTGGTTCTGAGCCAGGGTAGGTTTGCCCTGCTAGGAGGTTTGCGTGGCAAGCCTAACGCAACCTGTGCTTTAATGTGTTGGTGAAAATGTATAAATAAATAAATAAAACTCCCAGTTTAACCCATAAGTTCAAGGGGTGGGCGAGCAAGCTCATACCCTGCCACATATTTTGTTAGTCTTTAAGGTGCTACTGGACTCTTGCTCCTTTATTTAGGAAATACATACTGGATAGTGTGGCTTAGAGGCAGTGACAGTTTCTATCTTATCTAGCTACAGATGGATGTAGATGCAGCGAAGCATTCTGCATCCATGGTGCCAAAGATGGAGAAGCATGTCCTCCTCCTTTGTATGTGTGTGAGAAGGGACAGAGAGAGAGGAGATGGAAAGAAGTTGTTTTCCCTAAGAGTAGCAATCTACACACCAAAGGGTTCAGTGACAGAAAACAGGAAGATGCTTAGTGTCTGCCTATCTGTCTGTAACTCTCTGGTCACTTGCTTCTTGGCGGCTGTGGCCCTGGGACATCGCCCCTTGGCTCTTCCAACATAAAAGCAGTATAGAAGAACATAGATGATAATACAGCAAGGAAATGTTTGTTTCAAGCAGCCCTTATGCCCATGGAAGTGTTAGCAGCAGAGGAAGAAAGCACCACAGTGGAAGAAAGACACTCCAGTCAGCTGAGAAGTATGAGGAGAACAATGTCATAGGATCCAAGACAAATAAATGAATATTTCTTCAATGTAATTTAGTTTTTCCCTGACCTGGGGGAAATAGGTGTGGCCAAAGTGCGGCTTTTTTGAGCCGCACCAAAAGAGAAGCGCGGCGGAGGCTCATATTTAGCCCCCTTTCATCTGTGTTCCAGCTTGCCAATGATTTAATTTGTACTTAACAGAAATCACAGAGAATCAGGCTTTTTAAACAAAAAAATAAATAAATCTGCAAAGCTGTGCCTCTTCTTCTGTATAGCGCTATCTTGTTTTCTGGTCACACTAGAATGTGGCAAAACTGTGAGAGCTGACTTCTTTACATATAGATATGTACAGGGGTGGACTGGCCATTTAACTTACAGGGAAATTTCCCAGTGGGTCAGTGCTGGCCAAGAGCAAGTGGAACCGAGCCCCAGCAACTTTGCTTGAAGCTCAGATGCTGCTTGGCTGAAACCTCTCATCAGCCATGGACGTTAGCTCACCGAATGTCTCCTCCAGCACTGCTTCTGGTCTGGGGAATGATGTAGTGGGTGAGCGAATGCCCATTGTTGCCCCACTGAGCTAAGTAGGCCTGCAGCCCGGGGTTGTAACGCAGCAGGGACTGCTCAGCTAGACTTTCTCCAGGGTTGTTTTTCACATCCCAATCTGCTCCTGGATATACACAGCTATCCCGTCATTGTGTCTTGCTGCAGCTGGCTTGCAGCTGTAGGCAGCAACGCAGAGATCTGGATTCAAGTCTAGTAGCACCTTAGAGACACTAAGCATCTCTCTCCCGCTCTAATCAAGCTGATTACATTTTGCATTTCACCTTTGCATCCCGACTCCTTTCTTTGCCACACCCTTCCCACCTTCTGACTGGAATATAAGGACTCGGGGATCTCCATTCATACTTGTATCTTTGACTCTCGAAAATTTATTATCCCCAAAACCTTGTTGGTCTCCAAGGGGCTTCTGGACCCAAATCTAGCTCTTCTTCAATACAAGTGTGCTCCATTTGAAGCAGAACAATCCATGCCACAAATATCAAAAGGTCTGGAAATGCTGAGTACGTCACCCTTCTTCTCAAAAGATTAAAAGGATATACTCTGAAGTGCCTCCACGGGGAAGTCATTCCCACAGAGGTCATTCCAGTTTAAGTTTTATAAATGACTCTCTTTGCGGAAGCCAAATCTACCCTTTAGATTTTCCATGGCAGAAGCAAAAGGCTTAAAACTTTTACAATCTGTCATTGGTGGTAATTACTGAGCGCCTGCTGACACCTGCAGTCTTCACGAGTTGGGCAGAAGCCAAGTGACTACATAGTTAATTACCAGAGCAGTTTATCCTCATTATCATGTCCATGACACTGTAAATAATTAAAACTCTTTCCTGTAACAAATGCCATTTTTCCTGTTCCCGAGAAAGACGTCAAAAATGTTACTTCCTAGAAGTGACAGTGGGATGGAACCCAATAGCTTGGCTTACTTCTGACACCCTTTTTACCTGGTCATTGAGACTAAAAATAACAGTGACAAACCAAACAGCAATGTCAAAAGCAGGAAAAGACAATGGTGCCACTTGCTTTGACCTCAGTTATTTGTGTTATAATAGTAATCCAGGGCAGTCAGAGTCCAGTGGCACCTTTAAGACCAACAAAGTTTTATTCAGGGTATAAGCTTTCATGTTCAAGCATACTTCTGTATCTGAAAAAGTGTGCTTGCACATAAAAGCTTATGCCTTGAATAAAATTTTGTTGGTCTTAAAGGTGCCACTGGACTCAGACTTCGTTCTGCTGCTTCAAACTAACACAGCTACCCACCTGAATCTATCTTCATAGTAGGAATCCAGTAATTGGGTTGCAGTAGTAAGATAGTGGTATCCCAACAATTATTGTACACTCTGTCCAAAACTCACAAAGACTGCTATCATAGGTGAAAGGGTGTGGCTCAGTGGCTGAACATCTGCCTTCCGTGCAGAAGGCCCCAGTTTCAGTCCCTGACATCTCCAGTTAAAAGGATCACATAGTAGGTGATGTGAAAGATGTCTGTCTGAGGGGTTGTAGAGATGTCGCAAATCACAGTAGACTATCGACCCTGATAAATCAATGCTTTGATTCAGTGTAAAATAGCTTTACCTGCCCATGTGTTAAGCATAAGAGCATAAGCAGAGCCCTGCTGGATCAGACCAGTGGTCCATCTAGTCCAGCATCCTGCCTCACACACTGGCCAATCAATTCCTCTGAGTCTACATGATATTCTAAAGGAGGCCACCTCATAGATCTATACAGGGCCATTACAATATCAGCCATTTCATTCTCAATCCCTTTCCTAATCAGCCCTAATTTAAGAGTTTGCCTTTTTTTCACTGCTGCAGCACACTGGGATAGAACATAAGAGAAGCTATGTTGAATCAGGCCAGTGGCCCATCCAGTCCAACACTCTGGGTCACACAGTTGTCAAAGCCCAGGTGCCCTCCCGAGGTTCACCAGTGGGGACAGAACTCTAGAAGCCCTCCAAGCCCAAGAGTACAGAGTATCATCCTAGAGGAAATGGATGCTTTGGAGAGTGGACTCCCTTTGATGATTGTTGTTGTTGTTCAGTCGCACAGTCAAGTCAGACTCTTCGCGACCCCATGGACAAGATCTCGCCAGGCCCTCCTGTTTTCCGCTGTCCTCCAGAGTTTGCTCAACTTCATGTTCGTTGCATCTATGACACTGTCTAACCATCTCATCCTTTGCCATCCCCGTCTTCTTTGACCTTCAATCTTTCCCAGCATCAGGGTCTTCTCCAGTGAGTGCTCCCTTCTCATTTGGTGGCCAAAGTATTTGAGCTGGATCCTACTTTAAAAAGTTGGGGCCATCCTGTGGATGCTGGTGTAAATTAGCCTACAGTGGTTTCTTTGTGCAGCAGCCTCCCACCTTCCTCTATTGGTTGGTAATGTGATAACAAGCTGGGGCCATGTGGAAGGAGTCCATGCTGTAGCTCTTCCACACAACATTGTTACCCTTCAAGAAACTGGGGCAATACTGATAGAATATAGCTGATGTGTGCCTCACATGTAATTTGGAACTTCATGTGTTACCTTGTAATATAGGAAACAGTGTTCAGTAGTGGATCCCATACAGCATAATGTGAGAAGGAACCTTACACCTTTGAATTGTTAAATTGGATTTTTTTAAATTGAATATAAATGATTCAACATAAAAATTAGCAATTCAAATATTTGGACAGCAATGATAGAAATCACAGTGATATGTATTATTAAAGATAACACTGTTCTTCGCGTATTTAATTGGTTATTACATCTTTCCGGAGCGACCAAAACTGGATGAAGGTGAGGGAGACGACTGGATTGAGTCTAGCCGAGCATCGGCCAAACAGAATAAAATTCTTCAGATTTCATTTGTCCTGTAATCAACCTTAACTTTTCTGTTAGGGCTGTTAGGGCAGATAATTTCACAGTCTTTTGGGTTTTTCCCCCCTTTAGAGGGAATGGACATTTGGATGAAAGTTCACTGTTTTCACAAATATGACTGTGGCAGGTCTGGGCATTTCCTGGGTGACCTCAGAGCCAGCTGGGAAGGAGGAGGAGGAGGAAATTGGATTTATACCCTGCCCTTCACTACCCAAAGGTGTTTCAGAGCGGCTTACAAACTCCTTTCCCTCCCCCTCCCCACAACAGAGTGGCTTACAAACTCTTCCCTTCCCCTCTCCTGTAAGGTAGGTGGGGCTGAGAGAGCTCTTGACAGAAACTGCTCTTTTTCAAGAACAGCTCTTATCAGAACTACGGCTTGTCCAAGGTCATCCAGCCAGGTGCAAGTGGAGGAGTGGGGAATCAAACCCAGTTCTCCCAGATTAGAGTCCGCGCACTTAACCACTACACCAAACTGTAGTGTCCATTAGGCTAGAATCCATTAGCCCCCTTCCCCCAAGCACACACAGGACTCTCCAGTCAGTTCAGCTAGACAGTTATTTAGTCCTTCAGGCATACGATACAAGGAAGTAGCTGACAGCGCTCTTCCTGACTCATGGTTCAGAAGTCCCCCTTGCTATTCCATCTACCATTCTCCTGAGCAGGGCTCTTTTTGTAGAAAAAGCCCAGCAGGAACTCATTAGCATAATAGGCCACACCCAACAGCAGAAACCCATTAACATATTAGGCCACACCCCAACAGCACAGCTCATTAGCACATTCAGCCGCACCCCCATGTTACCAGAAGTGTGGTTATCCAGCCACACCCACCTTTTGCTTCTTATTCTGTTTACCTTGTTTGTTGTCAAAACCCAGGGCCTTTTTTTGTAGCAGGAACTCCTTTGCATGTTAGGCCACACACCCCTAATGTAGCCAGTCCTAATGAGTTTCTGCTGTTGGGTGTGGCCTATTATGCTAATGAGTTCCTGCTGGGCGTGGCCAACTTGGGAGCCAGCCGGAACTCCGTTCCTGTGCGTTCCTGCCCAAAAATAGCCCTGCTCCTGAGCAAGCCTCTCCCTGCTGTTTTTAAGCCTTGCCTTAACAGGCACCCTGACTTGGCTGCCTCGCTGCCCTGCCTACTCTCACTGCTGCTAATGGCTATTGGGAGCCCATCTCCAGGCCTGTTAACCCTCACCAGCTCCACCTGGGTTTTGTCCTGTCTTTTCTGATCAAGCTTCCCAGCACTGCTGGTGTACCCTTTTGCTTCCAGCCATTGCCTTGGGGCTTTCCTCACAAGGAGCACCTCCTGGCCTCCGGTAAGCGGGTTCTCTCTCTAGCCTGTCCCTATCACAACAGCCTGTAACCCTTCTCTCAGCAGAGCTGCAGAGAGCTGGGAACTAAAGAGATAAAATTCTGGGGGTCCTAGTCAGTGTTCCCTCTAAGCTGGGTTAGCGTGAGCTAGCTCACATTTTTTTTAGTTTCCGGCTCACACATTTTTGTCTTAGCTCAAGAAGGGATGGCTCCAGAGCAAACTAATTTATGTAGTAGCCAAACCACTCATGCACATCTTTAATGCCAGTAGCTCAGAAGGTAGAATGTTTGCTCACAAGGCACCACAGCTTAGAGGGAGCATTGGTCCTAGTAATGTTGGGGAATCATGGAACCAAGAAGAGTTGGATTTTATACTCCAATTTTCTCCACCTCAGGATGGCTTATAACCACTCTTCCCTTCCTCTCCCCACAACAGGCACCGTGTGAGGTAGGTGGGGTAGAGTTCTGAGAGAATGGTGACTGGTCCAATGTCATCCCGCAGGCTTTACACGTTCTTCAGATTAGAGTCCACCACCCTTGACTACTATACCAGGCAGGCCATCCAGTTTGTCTTCACATGATGTTTGGGGTGAGTCTGAATTATGTGAAGGAGGCCACAGGGGATCTTTGTCTGGTGGCCTTTGGTAGCGCAGCCCTGCCTCTCAGATTTTGACTTGTTTTGTCCAGGCTGGTAAAACTGTACATAATTCAGAGAGATTCAAGCAGGTAAATCTGTGGTCCAGCAACTAAGATGGACCACTAAGTTATGACGGGGGAAGTTGAGTATGGGTCTTATTTATGCTAGACTAGTCCTTTAAGTTATTTACCAATGTGTTCAATTGTATCATCCTTAACATTAAAAAGAACCCTACAAATCTGTTTTGTGTTGAGAAAAATCCCAGACCTGTAATTTCTGGTGGGCATTTACTAGAGGGCTATTCAAGATCATTAGAGCTATTATGAAAGGCCAATCTGATCAGAGGGTTTTTGCATATGGAAGAAGGAGATCAGTGTGGATTTGACATTTCATCTGCACTTATTGTCAATACCAATTATTCTCATCTCCAATTCATGTTAGGAGAGAGGATTTAAAGAAATTGACTACAATGCTTTCAAAAAAAAATTTTTTTTGCTTCTACCAGCATGATAAATATTAAGCAAAGGCATTAAGAGGATATTAAATGATGATCCCTCTTGAATTTCAAGCCCTGATTCACACAGTTCAAAACTTCCCATGTTCTTTTCATCCATCTAATTTGACTAAGTAGGATGGCCTGTCTTTTGTGCTGCCCTACAACTCCTTTGCTTGCACAAATCCAACCCATAATTCATTAATTTTCCTTCTGCTTGCTAGCACCAAAATGTTTGCCGGTAAATGTATGCATTTTTCAATGCTCTTTGTGCACCAACAAATTTACCATTCTATGGTCCCGGTCACATGGGCTGGGGGGGGGGAGAGTGGCTGTTTGCCCCAGAGCAAAGTAACACGCGGCAGCCCGATCACATGTCCCGTGGAGGTCCCATGGGTATGCCGTTAGGTGCCGATCACACGGTTATCCTGCGGCATAGAAGTGGCGCGACACGATCACACTGGCAATCGCTAGGCGCTGCTTCCATGGCAAATGGGATTCTTTTCCCCTCACCACAGTGTGCGCATGTGCCAGTGGGCGTTTGTGCGCATCCTGTGGAGATTTAAAAAACCCCAACCATCCGGTTTGCGACGGGACATGGGTGGGTGCCGGATGCCACGGGATTCCAGGGGAAACGGGATCAGATACCTGCCCTTGCCCCACGTTTTCCAGAAACTAGCACATCGTATGTACTAGTTTTTTACTCTGCATTTTCGACGGGAAGCCACGGGTTAGCCACGGGTGCACTACGCTTTCCAGATGTTGTGGTGTGATCGCGCCCGGAAAATCTGCCTATCATCCGTATCTTTAGCATGGCAAATGCTCTGTGTGAACGGGGCCTATGTATATTATTGGTGCAAGATATTCCAAGTGTAAATACCATGAAATCTCCCTGGTTTGGGATGGCTCGTCTCTAAGAGATGAGGGGGTAGTTGTTACTGTTCTAGCGGGAAGTAGGTTAGGACTGGCCACTGAGAGGGTGACAAACAGTATTGACTGCCTGGCACAGGAGGAAGTCTGCAGGCCTAATGGGACTGGGAAATTATAGATGTTTATATGCAAATGCTAGAAGTGTCTGAGGTAAAATGGGGGAGCTAATTCTAGTTTTGTGTCAGAGGAGGGCATAGACATTGTGGATGTTTCAGAAACTTGGTAGGATGAGGATAATCAGTGGGATACAGTGATTCCTGGCTATCAATTATATCAGAAGGAAAAAAGAAGAAGAAGAGATTGGATTTATACCCCGCCCTTCACTTGGAGTCTCAGAGTGGCTTACAAACTTCTTTCCCTTCCCCTCCCCACAACAGACACCCTGTGAGGTGGGTGGGGCTGAGAGAACTCTGACACAAACTGCTCTTTTTCAAGGACAGCTGTGCCAGAGCTTGTGACTGACCCAAGGTCACATCAGCAGGCGCAAGTGGAGGAGTGGGGAATCAAACCCGGTTCTCCCAGATTAGAGTCTCTTGACAAAGATGCTTCTCCTGCTTGCCTCCTGTTTGAGACTAACTTTTCCCTCAGTGGCTGTTGGTAGGTGTAATGAAATGGCAGTTACCTGTGTTTGATAGAAGCTGTAGGGTTCTTGCTGTAGATCCAGGTTCTTGCTGTAAAAGCTGAGTGGGTGACCAGTCACAGACTTTCAGCCATACCTACCTCACAGGGTTGTTCCGCGGGTCAAAAGGGGGAGCGGTGAATGATGTAATCTGCTTTGGTCCCTATTGCAGAGAAAGACATCTTTTCCTCCTGGGAAACCATTGTTGCCAATCTCCAGGTGAGGGCTGGAGATCACTCAGAATTACAACTGATCTCCAGATGGCAGAGATCAGTTCTCCTGAAGAAAAGGCTGTACTCTGTGTCCTTATACCCTGCTGAGATCCCCATGAAGACAGCCAATGTGATGTAGCAGTCACGGATTCAGAGCACGGCAGAGACCGCACGTGCGGGAAGGAGGAAGGAAAGCTGAAGAGTGAGGGGGAAATAAAGGTAGGTTGATTTTTGCCAGTTCACACAGTATAATCCAGTTAGAACGCACACTGAAAGTGGATTATTTCGTTTGTATGACTGCAGCCTAAGAGAAATAGATTTGCTTATAGAAATGCTGTGGGTGGAAATAGTGGGCCCAATAGGAAGCTTAACTGAGAGTTTGTTATTTCCCACCAGATCAAAAGTTAGATGATGATTAAAAAACAGCAAAATAATTAAGGAAAGCAGCTAGATGAAATAATCGTGTCATAACAGATTATTTTAACTATCCACACATTGATTAGGTCAATATGTGTTCAAGTCAGGAGAAAGAGATTGGGTTTCTAAATACACTTAATGACTGTACCATGGAGTAGATTATCACAGAACCTACCAGGGGGGAGGCGATTCTGGACTTGGCCCTAGGTAATGCTCAAGACCTGGTGAGAGATGTAAATGTGTGATAGCACCAGGTGGGAACAGAGACCATAATGGACCCAGCTGAGCTCTGAGAAGGAGCAGGAGATAGAGCTGCTAGAGGGGTGAGCATTTTTAATTTACTTTCAGCTAAGGTGATTTAGCTGAGAGGGAACTGTGGGGGACTGTGTTTGGGAGTGTGTGGGTGAGTTGTTAGTTGTTGCAGAGTCCTGGCTGCTTGAGATAGGGTGTGAAAGGGTCATTGTTTGACTGTAATGGAGTGTCTGGGTGAATTTGAATAGCTGCTGGCCACACTCTCTGCTGGGGGAAACTTCTGTTTAAGGCAGGAAGCTTCTATTTAAGGCAGCACCTTGCCAGAAGCAGAGCTGACCCAGCTGAGCTCTGAGAAAGAGCAGGAGATAGAGCTGCTAGAGGGGTGAGTGTTTTTTTTTACTTACTTTCAGCTGAGGTGATTTAGCTGATGGAGTTCGAACTGGCAGAGACTGACCAAGAGAGAGATCTTGGAGTCGTAATAGATGATTCAATGAAAATGTTGAGACAGTGTCCGACTGCAATAAAAAAGGCCAATGCTATGCTGGGGATTATTAGGAAGGGAATTGAAAACAAATCAGCCAGTATCATAATGCCTTTGTATAAATCAATGATGTGACCTTGTTTGGAGCACTGTGTACAGTTCTGGTCACCACACCTCAAAAAGGATATTATAGCATTGGAAAAAGTACAGAAAAGGGCAAATAGAATGATAAAAGGGTTGGAACACTTTCCCTATGAAAAAAAGGTTAAAACACTTGGGGCTCTTTAGCTTGGGAGAAACAACGGCTGAGGGTGACATGATCGAGGTTTATAAGATTATGCATGGGATAGAGCAGGTTGAGAAAGAAGTACTTGTCTCCCTTTCTCACAATACAAGAACTTGTGGTCACTCAATGAAATTGCTGAGCAGTTGGGTTAGAACAGATATAAGGAAATACTTCTTCACTCAAAGAGTGATTAACACATGAAATTCACTGTGGTGGCGGCTACAAGCATGGACAGCTTCAAGAGGAAATTAGATATGGAGCAGAGGTCCATCAGTGTCTATTAGCCACAAGGTATAGATCGGAACTCTCAGTCTGGGGCAAGTAATGCTCTGTATTCTTGGTGCTTGGAGGGCAACAGTGGGAGGGCTTCTAGTGTCCTGGCCCCACTGGTGGACCTCCTGATGGCACCTGGTATTTTTGGCCACTGTATGACAGAGTGTTGGACTAGATGGGCCATTGGCCTGATCCAACATTGGCTTATCTTATGTTCTTATGTTCTTAATGGTATTAAGTTTAGCATTTATGTAAATAGGGAGTCCCCCCAAAAAACCCCAGCACAACCACATTTAACTTTAGAAGGAGTAACTTTTCTCAAATAAGAGGACTTGAGAAGAAGAAAAAAAGGTAACAAGTGTCAAATCCCTTCAGAAAGCATGGAGACAATTTAAAACTACAATCCTGGAAGCTCAGATAAAATGTCTACTGCAACAGACAGTCCTGAAAGTGCCTTGACTCCAAGCTGTTTAGGGCCTTAAATATAAGAAGAGAGATAGATGTGCCTGGAAACAAATCCTGTTGACCATCTGGGGAACTATGTTTCCAGGGCTTTGGGCTCTGCTGAAAGGTACTGGAAGGGGGGGGGAGAGTGGGACCAAGGCAGGGAATTTGAAAAGAATTCTTTCCTCCTCTCACCTATCTGATTGCCAGCAGCTCCAACTGAGGCCTCCATAGATAGGTTCGGGGTGGGGGGGGGTGAGAAGACCTGAAAGCTTATGGGGAGACCTACCAAATTATGAGTTTTGAATGATCAGGAAAGATTTTTCCTTAGTTCTATACATTCTTTTGTAATTTGCTGCACATTTTCTGATTTGCACGTGGAAATGTTTGCACATAATTTTGAAATCTGAAGTTGCCAAGGTAGGTCTTAGTTCAAGAGCACCTGCCTTGCTTCCAGATGCCCCCAGACTCAGTTTTTACTGACTTCTGTTAAAGGAGTTGGAAGATCTTTCTTCGCCGGACCCTGGAGAGCCATTGCCAGATAGCCAGACATTTTCGGCTAGATGGACCCAGTATGACTAAGTACAGAGGAGATGTTCAGGGAGGGTTGCCAACCCTAGCCTGGCAACACCTGGGAATTTTTGGGTGGGGGGGTGGAACTAGGTATTGTTCAGCATCATCATGTCATCACTTCCTGTCACCTGACGTGATGCCACACATCATCGCCACGATACTCCAGCTGTTTCCCAAATCTCTATGGTAAAATCATACAGATATGGAGGATTGCTAGTAGCGTTGCCAAGTGTAAAGTACTTACCGGGGGGGAAGAAGCCCTGCCGGGCTCCGGGAGCCGTCCCTAAATCTGTGCATGTGCGCGCTTTGCACACGCACGCCACCAGCACATCACCAGAAGTGACATGTGACGTCGATCATGTTGAGGCCGTGGCCCTGATTGTCGGAGGGAAAACCATAGAGTTTTCCCTCCGACGATCGGGGTCACGCCCCCAACGTGATCGACGTGGTTGCATCACCTCTGGTGACGCAGCCATGCTGCGCTTCAGGGGCGGAGTTCCTCCCGGGGCCTGATTCCGTTGCGGCGGAAATCGGTCCTCCAAAGCGGCAGTTTACCCGCCACCCGCCCTCACTTGGCAGCCCTAATTGCTAGTGCATTGTGGTGCTGTGTGACATCACCTCCACTTATGAAACCAGAAGAGATGTTGAAAAATTGTTGTGATGACATGCACCTCCATTTTCTCCCACTGCTGTACCAGGCAGCCAGAGGTGGTGAGAAAGGAAGTCTCCTGCTATAATGGGAGATCTAGTTCCCCTGTGTTCCAGGTAATAGTAATATGAGAGCAGGGACAAAACTGTTGGAAGAATCTGGGAGTGAAGGATGTTCAGCATTCTTCCTGCTTATCGGTTCTCTCCTGCATGCCCCTCCCAGACTATTAAGAATTTCCAGCCCTCCTAGTCTGGTCTCTGGAAGGCATGTGTAGGAGAGAACTAGGGAGTGGGGGAAGGGTAAAGGAAGCTGTGTACAACATTACTTTTCTGCTCACTGATTCCCTCCTTCGAATGTTTCCCCTCAAAGAACATAAGAACCAATGGTCCATCTAGTCCAGCATCCTGTCTCACACAGTGGCCAACCAGTTCCTCTGGAGGGCCAACAACAGAGCATAGAGGATTACATTCTCCTGATGTTGCCTCCTGGCTCTGGGATTCAGAGGTTTAGTGGCTCTGAATGTGGAGGCTTCCCTCAGTTACCATGGCTAGTAGCCACTGATAGACCTGTCCTCCATGAATCTGTCTAATCCCCTTTTAAAGCTGTCTGTTCCTGTGGCCATCACTACATCCTCTGGCAGCAAATTCCACATTTTAGTCACTTTCTGTGTAAAGTACTATTTCCTTTTGTCTGTTCTGAACCTACTGCCTATTAATTTCATTAGATGGCCTAGAGTTCTAGCACTTCAGGAGAGGGAGAAAAATTTCTCTTTGTCAGCTCTCTCCAGCTCATGCATGATTTTATAAACCTCTATGTTTAGATTCCCTAGGTTGCTGGGCAATAGTTTGTGAGATTTCATGAATTTATCGGCGTTTGAAGTGGAGGACTAAGCACGGTCTCCTGTCTCAGACTTGAGAAGATGGCACCAAAGAGTTCAGACAGATAGAGAGGTCAGGACACATACAGCATCCTTTCCTTCCTGCTATCTGATTATTTCCTTTGCAACTCTACTGCTTTCGCTCTCTCATTCCCTTGTCTCTCGCACGCACACAAAGAAGGTGCATGATCTCCATCTTGTGCCATGGAGGCTGGACATGCATCCAGCATCCAACACCATCTATTAGGTAATTATGGTCCCGGTCACACGGAGAATTTGCCTCGGGAGAGGCACAACTGCTGGGCAGATTAAACGGGCACAATCATACGGAAACATCTGGGAAGCATCACCCGTCCGTCCCCAGCCCGTAGCTTACCGCCAAAAATCCAGAGTTAAAAAGTATCGCCCACGAGCTACTAACAAACGGTTTGTCACAGGCCGCAGACGGACTGTCTCCGTCTGATCACCCCAGTGCGCTCCTTTTGCCCCATTGAAGCGCTGTAAGAACCATGCGCCAACGAAAACAACGCGGTTTGCCGCCATCTTGTCTTATCGCATTGCAGCGGCTCAAATTGTGACAGTGCTAATAGCCACGCCTCCTCCCTGCGTTATTTGGCCCGTGTGACCGGGGCCTTTATCTATTTCTTGCCTGCACTCTGAAGCATGTATTTCCTTTAACAAAAGTTGCTTATTAGTTTTAGAACTGACTGTTGACTCTGTGTACCTTTGTAAGTCTGTTGCCACACCCAGCCCCAGCTCTGCTGTATGCCTTTGAGAACTCTGCTACTTTCCGTGGTTCCCTGGCAGTACCAAGTCCGGAGAATCCAACAATCAGCAGTGCCCCTTTAATTAAAATAATGCACAAAGAATCAGTAACTGTCTAGATGCAGATGCTTTTGCATTGGTATCTTCCTTACTCGCCTGATATCTTCATAAAAGTTATTACGAAAAGATGCATCAAAGATATACAAAAATTCTGAAAAAGTCATTAAAAACCATCATTCTATGTATCTATTCTTTGAAATAAAGTTCTCAATATAATCTTTAGTTTCTTGTACTTATGCCAGAGTGTGGTTAATACGGTTGATAGGGTATAACTTAAATAAACACAAACACAGGGACGTAAAACAGAATGTTACTTTTATAACCGTAATAGTATCGACCATGTTGATGTAATAGAGGACAATGTTACTGCTGAGCAGCCATAAAGGTTATAAAAATAATCTCGTTAATGTCCCCATTGTCTACCTTTCCCTTTGAAACTGAAGTAGTGACTTGCTTCAACTTATTCACTGGATTCATTCTAAAATATCCTACCTCACTACCAAAGCACATGCAAAAAACCATATAGACCATGCAAAAAACCATATAGACAGCCAATGTAAAACATACCAACCAAACTGGCTGACCACTATTTATGAAATAAATTTAAAAAACAATATTTGGGGTTTATGTAATACTTCCCCTAAGTATTCAGGGCTTTTCAGCAAACTTTGTAACTCCCCTCTAAGATGAATGATATTACTCCATTGGGAGAGGGGCTGTGGCTAGGGTTGCCAACTCCAGGCTGGGAAATTCCTGGAGATTTCGGCAGCCCTGGATTAACCATTAAGCAAAATAAGTGCATGTTCAGGGCACCAAGGGAAGGGGGGCACCACAGAGTTCCCCACAGCTATCACACCCTTAACTCTTTCACTGCCACACTCAACTTTAGTCAACTGAGAAGCTGGCCAGGAGGATGTTGTGGAAGAAAACTTGATTTTTAATCTCTTATTTCATCTTCAGTACTTATTGTGTCTTCATGTTTTATCAGTTAAACAATGGAAGGGTTGAGGGCCATCCATGTTGGGCTGTGCTTAGGGCATCAGTTGGCCTTATTACGGGCCTGAATTGGGGGTGGAGCCAGGGAAGGGCAGAGTTTGGGGAGAGAGTTCAGCCGGGTTGTGCATAGGACTGCAAGCTACAATCCTATACCCACTTAGCTGGGAGCAAGCCCTGTTTTATAAAAGGGGCTTACTTCTGTGGAGATCTACTTAGAATTGTTCTCATAGAATAGCTAAAAATACATCAGGAAGGATAAAACAATACAAAGAGCAAAAAGAACAAACCAGAATCTTTAAAACCTGTATCACATTAATATATTAGAAACAGCTGAAAGCATAAACAGTTGTTGTTGTTCAGTCGCACAGTCGAGTCCGACTCTTCGCGACCCCATGGACGAACTCTCGCCAGGCCTTCCGGTCTTCCGCCGTCCTCTGAAGTTGGCTCAACTTCATGTTCGTTGCATCGATGACACTGTCTAACCATCTCATCCTTTGCCGTTTCTTTTGAGATTCATTTACATTCCACAGTTTCGATACACTGCTTTTGGTTGTTCTTTTTGTGGTCTTGTTTGTGAATTGTGCAGGTGCACTTTATAAGGCATTTTTACATAACAATATGTTTAATATATGCATGCAAAGTATAATGTTGAAATGACATTGAAAAATGCACATGTTTTTCAGGGGGGGAAATGATATGATAAAACCAATGTCAAAATGAAAGAATCATAGTCAAAGTTAAACATTAAACATTTGCACAGATAGCTATTTATTTGTTTATTTAGATTTGTATCCCGCTTTGCCTGCACAGTTTCACGTTGGTAGCTGTGTTGGTCTACAGCTGAAGAATAGCGTACTCTTCCAGCAGCATCTTAAAGTCCAACAAGATTTCCTGGGCATACATTTTTGAGAAATACTTCATATCTGAAGAAGGGGGTTTTGACTCGCAAAAGTTTATGCCCTGGAAGGTCTGTTTGTTTTTAAGGCGCTATGGACTCTGATCTAGTTCTTCCATTTGCACAAAGGAGGTGCAAAACCAAAACGAAGATTTTTGGGCAGAAAGAAAAGGACTGATTGATCTGAAATCACTCCTTAAAAAAAAAAAACAACTCTCGAAAGCCCAAGAAAACAACTAAAAGCCTGGGGAAATCACACTGACTTCTGTCCACTGAACTACAAGCAGCAAAAAGCTTGAGGAACAAGCTTTACCTCTGCCTCTGCTTTCCCACCACAGCTAGTTCACCAAGGCCTTCTCCATTTCTGCTTCTGGTGGTGAGGGACCCTTATACATTGCATGAGTACCAAGTGGGGATCAGTGGTGGAGGAGGGGATCAGCAAAGCAACCCTTCTCCACCAATGGAAGGGGTTTTCCATAGATGGGAAAGGCCATTTCATTTTACTTTTCATCAGTAAAACCCATCAGTATTAATATAATAGAGATCTGGGGAGTGAGTTCCATGAACTGAGTGCTGCTACTGATAGGAATCAATGGACTGGAACCCACCATTTGTCAGTGGAATGCACAGTCAGTCACTGATCTTCTCATCCTGCCGTAGCTTTTTGTATCACTAAATACGAAGAATGGAGGAATAAACTTAGCTGCTGCTTTCAGCGGGGAGCACATTCAGGGTTGCCATCTCTTTGGGACGTTTCTGGAGATTTGCGGGGGGAGCCTGGCAGGGCAGGGTTTAGAGATGGGAGAGAGTCCAGCAGGGATATGATTCTATAGAGTCCACCTTCTACAGCAGCCACTTTTCTCCAGGGGTCCTGATCTAAATAGGTTGGAGATCACTTGTCACCTTAGGCTTCATCCCTACTTCCTTGGATATTGCACTATCATCCTATAGCAGAGGTCTCCAACAGGTAGCTTATGAGCGACTGGTAGCGCGCCAGTTGCTGCAGAGCAGGATGTACTGTCCTAGAAGAACCAGAAGAACATTGCAAAAATATCTGCTCTGCCCCCCCCTTTAAAAATCTTTTAAAAATCTTTAATAGTTTATTTTCCTGTACATTTTAGCTGATTAATTCTTTTCTGGAGTCTGTCCTACGCCATATTCTGATCCTAGGACACACACACACACACACAATTGGTAAAATTCTGGAGGGTTGGGTGGTGGAGAGTGCCCTCAAACTGCTGCTGACTTATGGTGACCCCATAAGGTTTTCAAGGCAAGAGATGAACAGAGGTGGTTAGCCATTGACTGCCTCTTTGTAGGGAGGAAGAGGAGGAGATTGGCTTTACACCCCAATCTTCACTACCTGAAGGAATCTCAGAGTGGTTTACAATCCCTTTCCCTTCCCCTCCCCACAACAGACACCCTCTGAGGTAGGTGGGGCTGAGAGAACTCTCTTGAGAACTGCCCTTGAGAAGGCAGCCCTGAAAGAACTTATGACTGATGCAAGGTCACACCAGCAGCTGCATGTGGAGGAGTGGGGAATCAAACCCGGTTCTCCCAGATTAGACTCCATGCTCCACACACTGGACTTGATGGTCTCCTATCCATCCCTGTACTAACTAGAGCTGACCATGCTTAGCTTCCTAGATTGGGCTAACTTGGGTCATCCAGGTCAGGGCAGGTGGGAAGTAGCTTGGGGTAGTTTAAATACTCAGAAATAGCTTTCATTAAAGAAAAGGTAATAGGGTTGCTGTAGGGGCTGCGGTGGCTCGGAGGTTAAGACGCTGAGTTGCAGACTGGAAGGTCTGTAGTTTGGCAGTTCGAGACCCGAGTGAGCCACATGATGGAGTAAGCTCCCATCTCTGGCTCCAGTTCCTGCCAACCTAGCAGTTTGAACACAAGAAATTGCAAGTAGATAAATAGGTACCGCTTCGGAAGGAAGGTAACAGCATCCCGTGCGCCTCAGTGTCTAGTCATGCCAGCCACATGACCACTGAAACATCTTCGGACAGCACTGGCTCTTCAGCTTGGAAACAGACATGATCACCACCCCCTAGAGTTGGATTTGACTGGCTTTCAAGCAAGGGAAACCTTTACCTTAATAGGATTGCCAGGTCCTCCCTGGTTAATAGCAGGTAATTGGGGGGGGGTAGGGTTGCCAGATCCAGGTTGGGAAACTCCTGGAGATTTGGGGATGGAGCCTGGTAAGGACTGGGAATCAGGCTTCCCAAGTACTTACCGTGATTCGGTGGGGGACACAGACGTCTTCGCAGGATCATTCCCGTGGGGACAGCAGACACGCTGCACCATGCCGTCGCCAGGAAGTGACACCGGGCGACGCTCTGGCAATGGGGCTGGAAACTCGATGGTACTATCGAGTTTTCAGCCCCATTGCCAGAGCGTCGCCTAGCGTCACTTCCTGGCAATGGCATGGAGCGTTACAGGGAGGAATGTTCTGGCCAGGGAGCATGTGTCCCCCACCGGATCGTGGTAAGTACTTGGGAACCCTACTGGGAACTCAGTGGGATACAATGACATAGAGTACACCCCCACCACCCCAAGCAGCCTTTTTCTCCAGGGGAACTGATCTCTGTAGGCTGGAGATGAGCTGTAATTCCAGGGGATCCCTGGGTCCCACTTGGAGGCTGGCATCCCTAAAAAGTAATCCCTCGTTCCTGGATTGGCTCATCTTCACAGAAGAATCCAGTTGCGAATGATTGCTATAGAACAAGACATTACGGCAGTATTCAGTGCTGTGAAGATACAGCTGTAGTTGATATTTGAAAATGTTTAGTCAGTCCACGATCATGGAGCTTTGGCAACAGAGCCTTTTCTGTTTCTATTTCCCCTTTTTATTCCACTCTTTTTGTCTTTGCAGAAGTTCATTATTATGTTTAATCCATCTCTGTAATCCACAGGGGGTCCCTTGATTGCTTTCAGGGCCATAGCAGAGAAATGCATTAAGGGCATGAATGAATAAGTTATCTCAATAAAATCACATCCAAATATGGTATGTATCAGCTGCCGGCTTTCTGCACAGAATTCAGAAGGAGGTTGTTCCTCAGTGCGACTGTTTTGTACAGCACATTGTCTCCTGATCAGTTCCTAAATCCCACTTATATCACCCAGCTGTGTTATTTCTACACATGAATGTACAATTCCTTTTTATTATTTAGGATAGACTGCTGTAAACCTGCAGAGAAATGGTGAGCCAGTGTGGCATAGTGGTTAGCGTGTCAGGCTAGGACTTGACAGACCTGAGTTCCAAACCCCATTTAATTATTAAGTAACCTTAAGATGTTCTCTCAGCCTAGCCTACCTCACAGGGTTATTGTGAGGATAAAATGAAAGAGGGAGAAACTGTGTATGTATGCTACTAAACTCTTCAGAGAAAAGGCATGGCAAAAATGAGATGTATAGATTACGGTCGGACGTTCTGGTCGAGGCTTGGAAGGCGAAACAGCTTCTCAGCTACGAAAGAATCCCTGCAATGGATGTTCCGGCCAGGCGGTGGCAGCGTGGCGATTGACATATGGGTCCTGAAGCCTGGTCAACAAGCAGCCCTGCGGAAAACGACGGAGCCAAGCCGGAAGATGTCTATACCGGGCAGTGACGGCGCGTGCAGTTAAAAATGAATATATGTTATCTTCCCTACCCCCTACAAACATTGTTAGTCCCTTGTCTATATTGAGTAACTGTACATTGCTTTGAGCCCACTGGGGAAAGCGATTAATAAATGGGAAGTATAATTATTATGATACACAGATGACAGATGGTAAAATTATGTAAATGTAGTGGAATCAAAGCAATCCAAATTTGGGTGATATTCTCTTGAAAATTTACTGGATATGCATTAATTATATGCTTATGCTCAGAGTAAGGAAAATTGCGTTAGCAACAATGATTCAAGGAAAACCAGAGATACTGAAGAAGACACTTAGTTCATGACCAGGGTAACTAAGCAGGGGTTATACCCAAGTAGGGTTGCCAATTCTGGCTTGGGAAAGTCTTGGAGAATTAGGGGCAGATCCTGTGGAGTGCAGCGTTTGGGGACAGGAGGGGACTCAGCAGGGATGTGATTCCATAGAGTCCACTCTCCAATGCTGTCGTTTTCTCTAGGAGATCCTTTGAAATACTGAGAGCAATCAAGGCCCTATCTGTAAGAGGGCAACTAGGTTGCCTGCTCCCAATTGGGAAATACTTGGAGATTTTGGAGGTGGGGCCTGAGGAAGGTAGGGTTTGTAAAGGAGTGAGACTTCAGTGGGGTATAATGTCATAGAGCCCTCCACAGTGGCCATTTTCTCCAGGGGAACTGGTTTCAGTCACTGGGAGATCTCCAGTCAACACCTGAAGGCTGGCAACCCTTACACAATTAGAGCAGTGAAGGCCTCCCCCCCCCCTTACTCTAAATCCTGGGTTGGATCCAACCAGGTTTTATACTGGTGAAAAAGGGAGGGGGGGTTCTCCTTTGAGTACTGAAAAGGATATGCTGTTGATCATGGAGACCTGCACGGGTAAAAGCAAGAGCTGTAGTAAGGAGGAAAACTGGGTAAGACTGAGTTAAAAAAGGTGGCTGGATCCAAGTCCCTGTGAACAGTTCTCATTTACATGCTGGGCACTTCAGTACCAGAAGGTACATTTTGAAATATCACTGTTTGTTGATAAAGGAAGCAGGCTGACAAATAGAATGTGGAATTCTCCTGGCAAATGGATCACATAATGCTGAGATAGTAAAGTTGACATACCTTCTCTGGAATATGCCCAGGAGGTAGGTTTTGTGCCCACTCTCATAGAATAAAAGTATCTAGGCACTCCGCATGTCATATCTGAGAATGAAACGCATTTATCAGCTTTTGGCCCATCCCCACGCAGAGGAAAACTATTCCTCGCGGCAGTTCCAGACGGCCTGTTGCATTATATCTCAGTCATTCTCTGCAAAGAGCTGCCCGTCCCATTCATTAAGATTTCACAAATGGCATAGCGAAAAGTAAAATAGCAGGAGGAAGGTGGGGGAACTCTCAACCCGCCTTCAGACATCACAGAAAACAGTGCAGGAGCCCACAGTATTCGTTTGGTGGCAGGAGCTATGGCTTCAATGAATGTTTTGGAGAGGAGGTTACTTTAGATGTCTTGTCTGAGGCAGCTGTTTTACAAAAGAAGCCACTCTCCATTGTTCTCACAAACATTACCTCCAGGCATGGCTTCGTCTCCCCCCAAACCAGACTACTGTAGCAGGATTGAAAGTCTTCCCTGTAGAGAGTTGCTAGGCAACTGCCGCTCAACTTCGCTTACTATGGGGGATCTAGTCACTGCAGCAAAAGTACCAGCTACTGTTGGACTGGGCTGAATTTTCATATAGTTTGTGATGCTGAGGAGAAAGGCGGGCATACAAATATTTTAAATTAAATGAAAGTATTTTTTCCATCAAACTGCGTTTTTGATAAATCTTTTGCAGACATGAAGCAAGTTACACGGCTGTTGAAAGTGTTTTCCCATTTTTACACGAGAGAACTGTGGGAAGGGCCAAGTGTTGTTTTTCAAGTAGGGTTGCCAGCTCTGGATTGGGAAATTTGGAGATTTTGGAGGTGGAGCCTGAGGGGGGTGGGATTTGGGGAGGGGAGGGACCTCAGCAGGATATAATCAGGGGTCATTTGGGGGGGGGACGCGGGGGGACGCCATCCCCCCGGGTGAGGTGCGGGAGGGCGGGGCCTGGAGCTCCCTGCTGGTGCCCGCTGGAGGTCGCCGCCGGCTGTGGGGAGGATACACTTCCGGTGATGTCAGGGGGTGTGGCATATGTTAATGAGTTATGCTAATGAGTCCCCCTAGCTCTTTTTCTACGAAATGACCCCTGGATATAATGCCATAGAATCTACTCTCCAGAGTAGCCATTTTCTCCAGGGAAACTGACCTTTGTGATCTGGAGATCCATCGTAATAGTGGGAGATCTCCAGGTGCCACCTGGGGGTTGGCAACCCTCTTTTCAAGGTACCAGGGAGTAGTACAATAGAATCATAGAATGTCAGAGTTGGAAGGGACCTTGCAGGTCATCTAGTCCAACCAGTGCCGGATTTACGCATAAGCTAAATAAGCTACAGCTTAGGGCCTCGCAATCTGCTGGGGCCTCAAATAAAAACACAATATAAAAATGATTTCAAATATTAAAAAGGCGTATATATTTTAAATTTTTCTGAGACCAGCTGATGTAATTTAAAACAGTAGGGGGCCTCTGGGTTTTGTATAGCTTAGGGCCTCAGCAAGTCTAAATCCGGCCCTGAGTCCAACCCCCTGCATCCTACAGGAGTATACTTAAAGAAAGCCCCACAATATACCCAAAGGATGGTCGTCCAGCCTCCGCTTGAAAACGTCCGGCAAAGGAGTATCCACCACCTCCCAAGACAGTCTGTTCCACTACTCAACCACTCTTACAGTTAGGAAGTTTCTCCTGATATTTAGCCAGTAACGACTCTCTTGTAATTTCCCGCCATTAGATCTAGTCTTGCAATCCGGAGCAAGAGAGAATAGATCCACTCCATCTTCTACATGACAGCTCTTCAAATACTTGAAGACTGCAATCATGTCCCCTCTAATCCTTCTCTTTCCCAGGCTAAACATACCGAACTCTTTTAGCCTTTCTCCTCAAAAGACTTGGATTCCAACCCTCTCACCATCCTGGTTGCCCTCTTCTGGACACGCTCGAGCTTGTCAACATCCTTCCTAAAATGTGGTGTCCAAAACTGGACACAGTACTCCAAGTGAGGCCTGACCACAGCAGAATAGTGCGGAACCACCACCTCCCATGATCTGGACACAATGCTTCTGTTAATGCATCCTAAGATTGCATTAGCTTTCTTCGCAGTCACATCACACTGCAGGCTCATGTTTAGCTTGTGACCAACCAGAACACCTAGATCCCTTTCACATGTGCCGCTGTCAAGCCAAGTCCCTCCCATTCTATATCTGTGCCTTTGATTTTTTGTACCTAAGTGCAGGACTTTGCACTTATCTCTATTGAAATTCATTTTATTTGTCTCAGCCCAGTGTTCCAGCCTATCTGGATCATTTTGAATCCTGACTCTGTCTTCTTCAGAATTAGCAATCCCACCCAGCTTCGTGTCATCTGCAAATGTGATAAGCATCCCCTCTATGTCTTCCTCCAGGTCATTTATAAAAACATTAAACTACACCGGGCACAGGACCGAGCCCTGCGGCACTCCACTCGAGACTTCCCTCCACGTAGACACAGAGCCATTTATGAGCACTCGTTGGGTACGGTTTTTCAACCAACCATGAATCCATCCAACAGTTGCACCATCCAGCCCACACTTAACCAGCTTATCCTCAAGGATATCATGAGAAACTTTGTCAAGTTGCAATATCTAAACTCATTCTTTTTTTTTAAACAATTTCTTTATTCATTTTCACGTAAATTACAATAAAATAACAATTTATAATTTATAATCAAATAAATGTCCATTATTTGCAGATACCTTCCCTTATTTCATCATATATCACCTGTTACTTTATTATCATATCAACTTATATTTCCTCCAACCAGCGTTTCCACACTTAGTTATTACAAAATTATAAATTTTTAAGTATGTAAGTTACCCATAAAGCATCCTGAAACATAAATTCCTTCATTATTTTCCATTTAGCCATCTATAAAATTTTAACCAAAATTTATCAAACTCATCTGCACCTTTTCCTTTCAAAAAGAAGGTTAATTTCTCCATCTCAGCTACCTCTAACATTTTTTGATCACTTCTTCCCTCATCGGGATTTCTTCGTTTTTCCACTTACTAGCATATAATATCATGGCTGCAGTAATAATGTGCGTTACTAAATAATTTTCCTTATTTTTAAAAGTGTCTGGTATGAAATTTAATAAGAAACATTCTGGTTCAAATGGTATTGTTCTCCCTAATATCTCTTCGATCATCACTTTGATCATCTTCCAATACTTTTTTGCCTTACTACACAACCACCATACATGAAAAAAGGTACCATCTATCTGTTTACATTTCCAACAAGTTTTCCCGATTTTCTTATCAATTTTATTCAATCTGACTGGTGCTAAATGCCATCTACAGAACATTTTTATAATATTCTCTTTAAACGATGTTGCTCTTACCCATTTTATATTTTTCTCCCAGACCTTTTCCCATTGTTCCAATGTCAATGTCTTACCTATATCTCTAGCCCACTCTATCATTGATGGTTTAACTTCTTCGTCCAGCATCTTCCATTCCAGCCAGTAACTATAGGCCCTTTTTATAAACTTTATCTCCGTTCCCAACCATATTTTATCTAATTCTATTGGTTTATCATAAAACCCAGTTTTTTTTATCAGCTGTCCAACATGATACTAATTGTCTTTTTTCCCACCAGGTCATACCTAAATCTTTGTTCTGTAAAATATCATTTATGCTCATATTTCCCCTTTCATCTAGAAAGTCTTGGTACTTATATTTTTTATACTTTGTATATAGAGAAGGTTTCACAAACGCTTCAATCGGCGAAATCCATCTGGGGAATTTTACATAGGTTTTTATCTTAATTTCATCCCAGATTTTGTATAACGCTCCTCTTATCGTGTGTTGTTTAAAATTACTGTCTATTGTGGCCTTATTGTACCACATATATGCGTGCCAGCCCATCCAAATGTCATGGCCCTCCAGTTTTAACATCCTTTCGTCTTCTAATATTACCCAATCTCGCAGCCAAAGCATCGCTGCTGCTCTATAATATAACATCCAATCAGGTAACGCTAGCCCCCCTCTTTCTTTCCTTTCCTGTAGATATTTCAACTTAATCCGTGGCTTTTTATGTTGCCATATAAAGTTTTTAATTATTTTATCCAATTCTTTAAAAAAGTTTTGATTTCTCAAAACCGGTGCTGCTTGAAAAAGAAATAAGATGCGGGGTAAGATATTCATTTTTACTGCTGAGCTTCTGCCCAGCAGAGACAGCTGTAAAGATTTCCATTTCTCTAGGTCTTTTTTTATTTCTCCCAGTAATTTTTGATAATTATCCTCATATAAAGAACAACATCTATTTGTTAAGAATATACCGAGGTATTTTACTTTTTTACAGACTTCAAAGCCAGATATTTCCTGAATTTTCTTTATTTCTTCCTTGTCTTGATTTTTCACTAATATTGTTGTCTTATTTCGGTTTATCTTAAGTCCTGCTAGTTCCCCATATATTTGCAATACTTCTAGTAATTGTTCTATCGATCTTTCACAATCTTCTAATACAAACACCATATCATCGGCATAGGCCTGAACCTTAAATTTTTCTCCTTTAATTTGTAATCCTCTAATTTTTTCATTTTTTTGAACTTGTTCTACCAGGGTCTCCAAGGCGAAGATAAATAACAGAGGAGAGAGGGGGCATCCTTGCCTTGTACCTTTGAAAATTGGTATCTCTTGGGTTGTGTCTCCATTTATTATTATCTTAGCCGTTTGTTTATCATATATCGCCTTAATCATTTTCTCAAAATCTTCACCGCCTTCCCATCTATTTAGTTTTTCCAGTAAAAATTTCCAATTTAAATTGTTGAACGCCTTTTCTGCATCAATAAAAATCAAGGCTAGATTTTTTTCCAGATGTTGTTCATAAAATTCAAGAATGTTTAATATGTTACGTACATTATTCCTTAAATACCTCTTTGGCAAGAACCCTGCCTGATCTCTATGTATGATCTGTAACAACACTCTTTTCAATCTTGTAGCCAGTATATGTGCCTAAATTTTATAATCGGTATTCAAGAGAGAGATCGGCCTATAGTTCTTTACTTCATTAGATTCTGTTCCTTGTTTGTGTATTAAAATTATTTGGGCTTGTTTCCAAGATTCCGGAATCTGGCCATTACTCCTCACGTTTGCTATTACATTTTTGAGAATCAACATCAATTCATCTTCATATGTTTTATAAAATTCTGCCGGTATTCCATCTGGCCCGGGCGTTTTTCTGTTCTTTTGGTTACGTATTGCTTCTATTATTTCCGAGATGGAAATAGGCTCATTTAAGATTTTTTTTTTTTGATCAACCGTAAATTTCTTTTCCATTCTCTCCTCGAAGAAATGATTTAAATTATCCTGACTTATCTCTTCTTTTTGGTATAATTTTTGATAATATCTTTCCACCACCCCTTTTAATTCTTGAAGTGGGTTTCATGGGTTTTTTTGCCTCACTTTCACAATGCAAGTCCTTCAGGTTTTCTTTTCTGTCTTGCATCGTTTTCCCTCCCTTCAGCACTCTGTTCGCTGTTTCCCCAGGTTTTCTGAGAGTGCTTTAGTGCCAGTTTTTCCCTATTTGTTTATTTTTTTATACATTCGACTTTATATACCGCTCTAATCCTTGACAGGTCTCTGAGCAGTTTACATATGGTTTCCAAATTCCAATTCACCTAACTAGGGCCACATTTGTCTATAGGGTAATGTCTGCCTACCAGCACCCAGGGCTTGTTGGTATCCAGCTTCCTCCAGCGGCTTCGGGTGTCGGCGTCCTTCTGGTGCCCTTCTGGAGCCGGTCTTTTCCGGGCAGCTTCCTCTGGCAGGTCTCGTTCCGGTGCGCGCGGCCCCGTGTTGGCAGCAGCCACGGCTAATGTCCTTAATGGCTCCTGCTGTGCCGCACCGCACGTCACCGCGCTCTCCGAGCCTCCACCTCTCTGGGCTCCGCCTCCGACGTCGCGCTCTCCAAGCCTCCGCCTTCAACGTTGCTCCACTGGAACACCAGGAACTGCTCCGCCATCATCATTGTTGCTGCCGCCGATGCCCTTACCTCCCAAGGAGGAGGGTGCCCCCCGCCACCTAGGGGCAGGTACCCAATTTATCTACTTGTCATTTAGTACTTTCAAACCGCTGGGTGGGCGGGAGCTGGGACTAGGGCCAGGAGCTCACCTTGGCTGCGGTGGGTCTCGAACAGCCCTAGCTTCACTTCCAAGTCAAAGGCAATTCAAAAGCATACAGATTCTATCATTCCCCCCACCCTTTTCCCACCCCTTGTAGGCCACTCCACTGCCGACATTTTAACTTCTTTTTTTACAAATGGCATGAGTCTAACAATATGCGACTATCGCTAATCTTGGATAGCTGGGGAGGAAATGACTCCCAGCTGGCCTGCCCTCTCCTGCCGCCATCGTCTCCCTGCAGGCACAGCAGTCGAGGCTGGCCTGCCCGGCATTTTTTTTTTATGTAGCTGCAGAATAAATACACCAGAGAAAGAAGTATGGAGCGTACGGCAGGCGCAGAATCCAAAGTCAGGCTTAAAGGCTTGACTGCTCAGATTCTCTGCAGTAAGCTGTGCATAGGTAACAGGCCACAGTTCACAACATCTCAACCAGGCATCCTTCTTAGAAACATGCCCGAGCTTAAAATGGATGTAAGAAATGGGTAAACAGAAGACATTGCACTAGTTCCGATTGCTTAGGGTGGTGATGATTTGAATCAATTCCAGCTGGCTCCTCAAAGGATCTGACACTGGGTTTTTCAGGTGCTTCCTAATCCTAAAATCTAATTTAGCAATATGTCTTAGCTCCACAAATACTGAGTAAGATTGCACCCTTATTAATTCTCAATGGTAACAACGCTAGAAATGCAGTACTGAGAGCTTCTCTTGGCATCCTGATCAACACCATCCTCCTTCCTATAATTCCACAGGGAGCCATTGTGCCCCCCCCCTAAGAAACAGTTGTATCTTTACAGATTTTGTGTGAAGGGCCAAGTGAGTTTATCTCATTGCCAGTGTAGCATTTGGGGATCACACCAGTGGCTACCAACAGAAGGCTTGGGCAAGGGCGGGAGCTGTCGCTCTGACTTACCAGCCAACTTGAATAAATAAAGGCAGCAGGCAGGCCGGATGCTCAACCAAGGCACCATACAGTGTTGGGGGGTAAAGCCTTCTAGGATGTCACAACAGACAGGTACCCCAGGGAAGGGATAGGGAACCAGCACAGATAGCAGGCTGGCACAGTTGGCAGTCACACCCTTCCTTCAGTCCTTGCCTAACTTCCTGCAGCCGGGAGGGTGCGGAGACCCCTTTGGGGCAGGTGTATCCCCATTTGTGCCCTTTCCTAAACAGCCAGTGAAGAGGCCAAAGAAGAGCTCACTGGTGTCTCTCCAGATTGCCACCTGATCACCTGGTTGGGAAAGTGCAGCCATGGCCACTCCATCCTTTTCCCCTCTCCTTTGATTGTGCCTGCCCCACTAGGCACACAGCTGCAGACAGCAGTAACCTCTTGGCAGTGCAAGGGCAGCAGAGGAGCCACAAGGAGAGGAGGAGGAGGACAGTAGCTTAGTATGGGGGTTCACCAAAATGATTGCATCTTTAATTTCGTTGTACTATGTACAATGACAATAAAGTATATTATTATTGTTATTATTGTTGTTATTGTTATTGTTATCGTTATCGTTATTGTCATTATTATTATTATCATCATTATCATCATTATCATCATTATCATCATCATAATCATCATCACCATTATTATTATTATTATTATTATTATTATTATTATTATTATTATTTGGCACCCCTCAAACTGGCAGCTACTGTGGCACCCTAGGCAATTACCTAGGTTGGCCTAATGGTCCAGCCAGCACTAGAAGTACAGAAATCATAAATATCTCCAGAGAGTGTGCAAAGCTGATTTTCATACCCAAACATCTGAAAATGAAGTTCTTCTACCTAAATTATCAAAGGGCTGTGATGGCTCAGAGGTTAAGATGCTGAGTTGCTGACCGGAAGGTCGGTAGCTAGGCAGTTCGAAACCCTAGTGCTGCATGAGGGAGTAAGCTCCCATCTCTGGCCACAGCTCCTGCCAACCTAGCAGTTCAAAAACAAGAAATTGCAAGTAGATAAATAGTACTGCTTTGGTGGGAACGTAACAGCATTCCGTGTGCCTCGGCGTTTAGTCATGCTGGCCACATGACCATGGAGAAGTCTTTGGACAGTGCTGACTCTTCGGCTTGGAAATGGAGATGAGAACCACCCTCTAGAGTCAGATTTGACTGGCTTTCGAGCAACGGAAATCTTTACCTTTACCTAAACCGAGCTGCAGACAGCTCTTCCCTTTTCTCCTGAAATGCTAAAATTGTTTTTAAATTGCTTTTAACAGTTTTTAATGGTTTTTAATGTTACTCAAATTTGCTCTTTTAAGTTTTTATCAAAGGACCAGGCAGCCTTGACAACCTTACCTGTTTTCTTTGTTTTGTTCCCACCCTATGCCCTTTTAATTGGCGAGAAGGGTGACTCAGCGAACAAGGAGGCCCTAATTAATTAATTCTCTCATTTCTGTTAGGTTTTCAGATACTCGGATATATCTCTGTCTCTACTTCTTATAGGGTATTGAAAGTTTCTGATTGCCATAAACAAAACTGTAATGAGTGTTGGAAAACACCCAAAACGCCTGAGACAGTGAAGGAATTTCTCCCCCAGCAAGCAAACAGACTAAGATAGCTGATTTCCCCCCCCGAAAGTGCTGTATATAATATTCCAACTTCAAATAAATATGCAATTCTAGCTGAAGAGAAAGAGGGAGCTGAAAATCCAGAAGTTACAGCAGCAAAGACGGCTTCTTTAAATGACAAAGATATCTGCTGTCATGATGGAAGAACGTTGGCCGAGTTAATATAATTGACTTTCAGGACTATGACATATATTTTGGAACATTTAAATGGAATGAAAGAGAAGCTCGAGAAGTTGGCAGAGAGGAAGACTTTGAAATCCGAAGAGATAAAGCCTGGTTGCTGTGTAAACTCTGCTAATATGCCTCCAAATGTCTTTGTCCCATCGAGGAGTAAAGAGACCTCAGCAGACTCCCCTTTGTCACGTAAGGAGAGTAATGAAAGCTCTAGACTCCATTTGATCCTTCAGCCAAAAAAAAATGTTTGTCAATTTGTAAATACCGAGGTGGATTGCCCTTATGGAATACTAAAAGGAAGGTGCTACATCATCTGAGCCTATTACTTCAGTTGAAAATTTTTGGAATTGATTTGGAAGAGGTAGAAATAATCAGCCAACCAAACCAGGTACAGAGGGTCCTCTTCACATTTTCCAGTGTGAGGATCCCATCTTTAATAATGAAGCAGAGTGCAACTTTTAAGGGCAAGGGGATCTTCCCAGCCCGTGCCTTTTAAAATACACTGAAACCTGTACCACTCTTGGCCAAGGAACGTAAAGAGACTAAAGGGGGGCATGATCACCACCGTCATCTAAATTTTCTACTGCTTTGAATATTAAGATCATCTCTTGGAATGTGGCCGGCTGGTGAAATAAGGCCAAGGATGTTGAATTTCTAAGTTACCTTAATGATTTCAATATTATACTCCTTCACGAAACCTGGTCGCCAAATCAGATTCAGATTGAGGGGTATAAATCCTTTTCCCTCCCAGGGTATAGGATTAACCTTAAGGGTCACTTTCAAGCGGGTCTGGCTCTGTTTGTTTCTTTATATTTAAAAGTAGAAATCGTTATGTTACAATTGGATAGCCCCACTGAGCAAGCTATTAAGCTTGTTCTTGATAATCTTACTCTGTTTATTGTGAATTTTGAATATATATGTTCCCAACTCCTTAGACAGATTAGCTCTTTCCCAACATTGGAAACGACTAACTTCTTTTCTAGAAAGACTAGAAGAAGAACATCCCTTGGCTGAAATAATTCTGGCAGGTGACTTTAATGACAGAGTAGGCAACGATCATAAAATATTTTTTAAGGCTATAGAAATTAATCAGGAGGATACACTCCCACCTATTTTCACTTCTACAAGGTACTCCAAAGATCACCGTATAAACTCAGCAGGCATCTATCTCACCAGACTTTGTCTTCAATTTAATAAAGTTTGGCTGAATGGGCTTGCCAACTTTCCCAACTCTGGAGAATATACATTTGTCTCAACAAAGGGCTGCGGTGTAATTGACTATTTTATAGTTTACCCTTCATTGGAATCTCATGTTCTAGACCTCACTGTTGGTGATGATATAATCAGTTACCATCTTCCACTTATTTTAACTCTCAATGTCAGCCCTTTTACCAGAACCCAACATTATTTCCAACACCAACCTGACAAGCTCTATTGCCTAGAATCTTATGGAATGACAGCTCTATGCAAAAAACCAGCAATTACTCAAATCAAACCTACTTCTAAAGTACAGACGCAGCCAATGGCTTGCTTCAGCAGACGCAAAAGGAAGAGCACGAATCTGTACCTGTGGATATTTCTTTCCTTACATAGTATCCTGTGGTCTCACCCCTGTAAATACATGCTAATAAACAAGAAGCTCTGGTTTTGTTATGTTTTTAAAAGGCTCTCATACGGTACCAAATGTCATGCTTCTTTTGCCTGTGGATATTGCCATTACTCTTATGTCCTATGGGGTGCTGAAATCTCGGATGACATTTAGTAGTGTTTGTCTTGCGTACAGCTGCCTCCACTTTATACTTCAGATGCCACCCTTTGTTTTCAGCTCTGAAGTGGAGCAAAGCATACAAGGACTGCATTCTTTTAGAAATACCATTTGCTGGGGGGGGGAAGGAAAATGTCACTATACAGTGATGGTTATCTTCATTTTAAGTCTTAAAATGTTAGGACGTTATTAGCGCTTACATGTGCTTGCTTATTGCTTGATAGACTGACACAATGTGATAGAGGCATAATGCTGTAGAAGCACAAGTGAGAGAAGGTAGTTCATTGGCCGCTGAGACCCTAAGATGGGCCACTGTCTTAGTGTCAGGTACTTCAATGACTCAGTATCAACAGCAGGTTCTTAACTAGATTCAGCTTTATTGATCAGAGTAAGGTGAAGTCGACTTGGACTCTCTGAGTCAGGAATGACGCATACAAAATGGCAATCTCTCCCTTATAATAATTGAATAGCAACGTTCTATTTCGCAACATTCTAAATTTGGCCTCCTTAGTGTTAGGCCGGAAGAACTGCCACTCAGAAGACACTGGCTGGGTTGACTGGCTGCTTTGTGCAGTCCCGCCCAGCATTCCAAGGTCATTTGCGTATGGAAGCTGATTGGACCTCACTCCATTCCACACCTCAAACTCACCCCCCCCCGCAAGGCAGTTGGAATTTTCAGTTGCATAACATACCTCATAGGGGAGAGGAGAATGATGTCAGCTGCTCCCTAGGCAGAGGCTGTGTGGGGGGGGGGTTTGTAAAACTTAAGACAGACAGGCAGATAAAGGTTGGCTGATGGTTGCCAGGAAAGGACATAGGGTTGCCAACTCCAGGTTGGAAACTTCCAGGATATTTTAGGGATGAAGCCTGCTGAGGGTGGGATCTGAGGAGGAGGAGGAAGAGGGGGACCTCAGACAGATACAATGCCATACTGCCCACACTCCAGACAAGCTGTTGCCAGTCTCCAGGTGACAGCTGGAGAGATCTTAAAGCTTTGGTGCTAATTCAAACTGTTGCAATTTATCGACAGAGTAGTGTTTCGGAAAATCAAGGAGGAGGAAGAGGGGGACCTCAGACAGATACAATGCCATACTGCCCACACTCCAGACTAGCTGTTGCCAGTCTACAGGTGACAGCTGGAGAGATCTTAAAGCTTTGGTGCTACTTCAAAGTGTTGCAATTTATCAACAGAGTAGTGTTTTAGGAAATCTTTAGGAATTGTTTGGTGCATTTACGATGGGGCTCCTGGGGAACTATTCTTGCCAATCTTGGCCCAGCAGCCATCAAACCATTCTCTTCAACCCCCTGCTGTGCAGCTGACTTCCCCCTAGGGTTGCCAATCTCCAGGTGGGACCTGG